>NW_015388555.1:126602-137292 GCF_001527695.2 Protobothrops mucrosquamatus
AATTAGGAAGCTTGAAATTTGCATTCCTTTTGTGATGTTTTAGTTAAGCGTAGTAAAGGTACTGTCTAATAGATCATCTGACTACTATTGCTTTTTATGTGAATCCAAAACCAATTTCAATTAGCCACAAAGAGTGAAGAATGCCCAGAGAAGATAATTTTTGGCATTTAATTTATTCAACCAGCAAAAATCATCTTATGCTAAGTAACAGATCACTTGGCTCAGTTTTTGACCCTTTCTGCCTGTTCCGTATCACACATTTTGTGCCTTCAGGCATGATGATAAGAACAGAAAAGTTTGCATGCTCATTTGTGCCATTTTAATTAATCCTAATCATGATTTTGCTGAATTGAGCCTTAATCTATATTATGAGGCTGCCAGAAAACAAACTAAAGCAAACAGAACACTTGGCTCAGGAATCAAATTGCATATAAAGTGGTAATCCAGCAATGTGACAGCAGACAAGTCAGTCTAGATATTTTACAATATTATTATACTATTCAGTGGTTTCCTTAAACAAATGGGGTGATTCTGGGTTAAGAGAACAAAAGCTTATTGAAAAAAAAACAAATATATATATTTTTGGTACTTCCATCTGCAGTTTCTTTTACAAAAAAATCCTGAAAAGACTAACTGCATTTTTATTTAATGACTTAACTAACAACGTCAATCATTAAGACATTTTTTTATGTTGACAGGGGAAAAAAAGTATTAACAGCTCAAGCTTTGATTAGCAATATCAACATAGATTTTTGAGGTAAGTAATAATATGCATGGAAGGAAATCATTTTCCATTTTTCCCATATTTTCATGCTTGTCATATTATAAGTCAACTGCTGGCTGCAATTTAAGGTAAATCAAAATCTGAAACAACTTGAAATTGGAACAAAAAAAGTTATACTTTATTGATGGCTAGAAACTGATGCAATAAGCACATATTTATAAAAGAAAAGTAGAATAAATGAATGTAAATATACACAAATACATGAGCAAAAATTATATTGGAAACTAAACTGCATACTATCTAACATACTTATTTTGTATTTTTTCTTAAAAAATAATTTTGGTAATAGTAGTAGCAATAGCATTTAGACTTATATATTGCCACATAGTGCTTTGCAGCAGTCTCTGGGTGATTTACAGTGTAAGCATTATGTGTGTCAACTCTACAACAAACCTGGCTAAAGCCATCTTGCTTGTTCTAGGTTNTAAACTGCATACTATCTAACATACTTATTTTGTATTTTTTCTTAAAAAATAATTTTGGTAATAGTAGTAGCAATAGCATTTAGACTTATATATTGCCACATAGTGCTTTGCAGCAGTCTCTGGGTGATTTACAGTGTAAGCATTATGTGTGTCAACTCTACAACAAACCTGGCTAAAGCCATCTTGCTTGTTCTAGGTTGCCACAAGAAAGGGAGGGGGTGTGGAGTATTTTTTGCTAGTCTAAACAATTCTGGTTCCCATGAGAACTAAGGTCATTCTATCAGCTTAGTGGGTCAGGCATTTTGTTAGAAAACCCACCAAATTATTATATTGGGGAATGTAGCTGATTGCATAGTGCTGGGGTGGGAAGTTTGTAACAGTGTAACTCTTCAGTAGGAATTTCAGACTTGGTTTCACTTTTGACTGTGCTGATGTTTTGTAACCAATAAACATGTTCTTTGAGGAAATCTCTAGCCTCAGAGTTCTGATTTTGTTGGTCTTATCATTGGAACAATGACAATGTGTACATTGTCCCCAACATCTGGGTCTTCATTTTACCAACCTTGGAAGGATGGAAGGTTGAGTCAACCTTGAGTCCCATCAGGATCAACTCCAGGCTGTGGACAGAGTTTGCCAGCAATACTGCAGTTTAACCAATGAGCCACCAGGACTCCTAATCTTTCACAATATATAAACTAAGGCAATTTTACTACCAGAACTCAGATTTTTGCTGAAGATTTTAAACACCCAAGACTGATCTATTTTCATTTTGTGTAGATCTATCCAAATATCAAATGCTTTTAAAAATAACTTGCAAATCTGAAAATCTGAAAATTATTTTGGCATTATCTAAAAGTACTTCAAATGTCTTGTGGCATCTTGAAAACTAATACGTTCATCACAACATTAAGTTCTCATGGACTGCAGTCCATTTCATTAGGTAACAATAATTTCAGTCCAGAAAAGATACCTATATTATAGCATATTTGTTGTCTTTATGATATCTTAAATTTCTTTATTGGTTTTATTTTGATGGACAATAAAACTAACATATCTTGTAGAACAGTTAGGCCACATAAGTGGATTGACATTCATTTTCAAAAGTAGGCATTGCTAAACATATGCACATGTAATCCAGCCAGGATCACATCTGTTATAATTCAAATGATTATCTGTGTAAGAAAAGTGTATGACCTTGTAACAGATGCAGTAGTGCAAGAATTCACACAGCATTCTACCACCATTTAATTAAGATGAAAACTCTATGCCACATCTCTGAGAATGTCATCAACATTTTCTTTTCCTCTGAAAAAAGGAACATATTAGAGAGCATTTTCTTGTCTACCAGATTGTATAAGAGGACGGCTTTAAAAATGTAGAAAATAGTTTCAGCATAGCACATTGTTTGCAACAACAGAGCTTCTCTGTTTCAATTCATTTGGATCATAAATGAGCAAAGTTTCCCTAGAGCTAAGCAACTAGAGACCTTTTTACTGAAATAAGATATAAATACAAGATGGTGGTACAATAATAATCTGATTCAGAAGAGCCCAAACATTCTGGAAAATAGGAACTAAGAATGCCTGGTATTCTGCCAAGGCACAAGCTTTATTTTGGGACTAATATAACTTGGCAGATGTTGTCTGTCCCCCAATCCAATAACCGATTTTAAAGCTTTATTTTCTAATGCAATTTATGCTAAATAATTTGCTTCCAAATTCCTTTCCTGTGTAAGGGGCAGCTTCCAGGAAATCAAGAAAAATGTTAAGTGTTAGATTAGAACAATCATGCCATTTTCTTAATCAGCTCGCTTATTTATTATCAAACATCTTTATCTCCTTTCCCAGGAGTTTAAGTCAGCTTGCAGCAAATACAAAATAACAGTTGCTAACAGTTTTTTCTAGCTTCCAACATATCTGAAATCATAAATGCTGGGAATGGTATGAAGAGGCATAAGAAATTTTCAAATCATAGTTCTAATTTGGCTTCCAACCTCCATGCTTCCTGGTAGCCATACTTTCATGGTAAACAAATTCCTTTCTGATGCCATGTCACTTAAGTTCCCCTTTGCTTTCTCTACCTAAATGATCCCCTTTTTATTACTGGTCCAAATTTCAATTTCTGTTCTCCCCATTCCATTTTTTTCTGATTCTTTCATTATTTGCCATGGATGTTTGGAATGGTTTGGTCCTGCTGGGAATTGTCATTACACTCCAGCCTTGTCCTAGAGTTATTCATTATTCTCCAGAGCTGCTATGGCTGCATCACTTCTACTTTACTCTAGCTAAAGCCACTACATTACTAAAACATGGGAAAGCTTAGTGGTTTTTATGAATCTTTGATCAAATGATTACAGGGGGTGGAAGATTCTGAAATAAAGCTGCTGTTATGTTTTGTCTTTCATTGTGAGTACATTAGTATGTATAGGGTGCATAAATCTAGAATGCAGCTTTTTTTGGGGGGGGGGGTTGGGAGCTTATTTGAAAATGCAAGTTAGAGTCTGATTTATTTAGTTTGATGTTGAGATATTAGTTCATGCTATTTCTGACCACAATTTTGAGTTATATTTGTTGTATATGACTTATTCTTGAATTTAGATAAGCTATTCTGTGCAACCATACATAGACTTAGCTATGCATTCCTGAGTGGCAAGTGTCCTTGACATGAGTTTATGTGATGGAAACATATTGGTGCTGCCTGTTTGAAAAGTGTCCTTGAGATGTGATAACACAGCTGACTAGACAAAGCTTTGATAATAAAACTATAAGTAGCAGTAGGGTTGACAGATAGTTCGGTATAATGGTGAAGGCATCAGGACCAAAATTGAGAGATTGTGAGTTCTAGAGTCACCTTAGGAACAAGGCCACCTGGGTGACCTTGGACCAGTCACTTTCTCTCATCCCTAGGAAGGAGGCAATGGCAAACCACTTCTGAAAAACCTGGCTAAGGTAACTGCAAGGACATGTTCAGGCAGTGTCTGATAATTGGACACAATTAAATAAAAAGAAAGCAGTAGAACTGCCATATCTGGGCTGCCAACATCCATGGAAATACTAGAGGGCAAGAAAGAGACAAAAAAATTAAATTCTTTGTTACCATCTAGTGATCATCTGTATTGGATCTTTGGAAATAAGAAATTCCAGTATAGAAGAATCAAAACACCAAGACTCTGGCCATCATTCTAGACCAGGGGTAGGCAACCTTGGTTCTTTTATGACTCATGGACTTCAACTCCCAGAATTCCTGAGGCAGCCATGCTGACTCAGGAATTCTGGGAGTTGAAGTCCATGAGTCATAAAAGAGCCAAGTTTGCCTACCCCTGTTCTAGACGATATGGTAGAACTATAGTAGAGCAATAAATTATGGACACACAACATTTATATGGTAGAACTATAGTAGAGCAATAAATAAATGCACATAGAACATTTATCAAAGAAGTTATGTTCTCCAAGACTTTGTTCCAGGTGGAATTTGCCCAATGCATGTATGCACATATATAAGCATGTACAGACTTAAGAGAGAGGTTGGCTCCTGCAAGAAATGAAGGGAAAGTGTGCCTGCAGGCAATCCTTCTCTGTAATGGCCCCCAGACTTTGGAAGACTGCCTCTGAAGATAATGTCTGGTATTACATAATACAGTGGCTTGGTTCCTGTGTGGGGTTTGGAATGGACAGCCATATTTATTTCTACTGTGGTATTTGATGGTAATGGTTATTTCCTGTGTAAACTTCAAGGCTTTATCTGAACTGGATGGTACAAAAGTATCCATAAATAAGTAATAACAATTCTGAATCTCTCAAGTTTTTGTCATCATAATGCAATAAAAGAAAGGAGTCTGCTATTTTTCCTGTAGGAAGCTAGTTGAAGGAGACAGCCTAGAATTTCAATCTTTCAATCAAGGGAAACAAAGTGGAGGCAATGAGAGGACAAAGCTTCTTGATTGCTCGCTTCTTTTCTACCTTTAATGATCAGCAAGACTAAAGAATTGATGCTTCTGAAGTAGCATCTCCACAGCCTCTTCAGAAAAGTCTGGATCCAAAAAGTGTTTGGTTCTATAAACAACAAATACCATATTCTGTACTTAAAACAGGTAAAGACTCACACTTAAGGAACCCAACCATTTTGTCATTGGTTCCACCCACCACAGGAAAACACCCAACTTGAATGATTAAATTAAGCAGTATAATCTGAGCTGCATGGGACATGCTAGCTATGGTCATTGGGGCAGCTCTTCCTGCAGATCAACAAGATGGTGCACATTGGCTATTGGAAAAAAGAAAAAAGGAACAGCATCCTAAAATATGCTGCAGAATCACAGGAGGATCAGATCACTGTGGGCAACACTACAGAATTCCAAGCCTGGAGGAAAACTTTGATTGTGAGAAATTGCTGGGATGAGTTTGTTTCAGTTTGTCACCTCTGAACACTACAAAATTGGACCACTGCATGTAGTTATACAAATATGGAGTTGTTTGGGAATCAACATTCTTATTTTGCCCCCCTTGTAGATCAGACAATAGTACAACAGCAGATCAGTGTGTATTTGGTGATAAAACTGAAGGTGCAACCAGTGGTGGGATTCAAATATGGGAACAACTGGTTCTCTGTGTGGATGCCGCTTCTGGAAGTCCATTTGTTGCCTGGGCAACAAAAAATTAGTTACCGGTTCTGTTGAACTGGTGCGAATTGGCTGAATCCCACAACTGGGTGCAACTATTGCCAGATGCTTGGATTACATGCTCAGCAAAATAACAAAAAAATCCATTCCTTGTTTTTGCCTTGCTTTGCTAATTTATTCTTGGTCCTAATATGCTGCAGTTTCTCAAATAAGCAGGGGCTAATCTATTTCCCACTTAGAAATTTGTATCTTCTCTCTTGCATCTCAGCTAAGTATTCTTTCACCAGGGCAGCTTCATACCCAGTTAATTTTTCAATCTTCCTAGTTCATCTTTGAAAACAGTGTGATAAAGCCAGCAGTACCTAGCAGTAATCAGCCAAGCACGGCAACTGTGCAGTTTGACAGATTGCAGGTTGGACTGCAAGTTCAAGCAATTGCTCAATGCAACATATCTGAATGGTCAAGTTCCTCTCTCGGCCTTGGTTCCCCATGTAAACAGGAAAATGACTCTCATGTCTGCAGCATAACAAAGAAGAGGACTAGACTCAGAAAGCAATCTCTGCCTAAACCAGTGTAAGAGGGTATGATGAATACAACCCAGCTGCCTTTCTACTAATCTGACCTTGTTGATATGATAGAGTAAAGCGATATTTGTAAAGTAAATCAGAAAGGTTCTCCTCTTCCAGAATGCTAAATGCCTATCAAAGAACCTGAACTATCAAAGGCAATAAAAGTGTTTAAATTCCAATAAAGCTCCAGGTGAAGATAGTTTCCCCACTGAGCTTTAAAATTCTTTCAAGCTCAATTGATTCCAATTCTTTTTCTTCAAAGGAGATTTAGAGGTACTGTGAACAGTCCCTTTTTGCTTTCTGAAAATAAAGATATTTTCCATTGCTTAGGGCACCCAAATGGTTAAGCTACTCTCCCCCCCCCAGGCTATTCCCTTCAGTAAAGATCTGCCAGGATTATCTGTCCAATTATGTTTTTCCAGACATTGCTCTAATAGACAATTGTATGAAATCTTCCAAGATAGATTGGCAATCTGGTTGGGTTATAAAATATAGTGTCCAGATTACCATATGACGATCTGCCCAGGTTGTTTAGTGCAAAAGGACAAGACCTTCTCATGCCCATCCACCTGTGCCCTTCCCAGCTGCTTTAATTTGCTATTAGTTCTTCTCCTTCCATATGGCAGCATCACAGTTCTGCTTATTAGACAACACAGAGGACATGGTGAATGACAAGGCTGAAGAGAAATGAATGGCGGGATCACCAGTTGCCTTGTCAGTAATGTACCAGGGAATTCAAAGATACAAGGCACGATAAAATAAATCTACCATACCAGGAATGATGTTCTAATGGGAATAAGTATTGCTGGCAAGGTGGTAGACTGAGTCCACATCATGATTTTTTTTCTTTAGCAGACAATCAATTAGCATAACACAACCTGCCAAACACAGAGAAGGAAATTGCTTTAAATTCAGTTAGAAGTCATATTGACAGTGGTGCTACCAAGAATTGAGGGAGCTACGAGCAAAACACTTTGGGTCATAGTACGCACACCCTAGTCTTTTCCCCCCAATCCCAATTGCTACCAATATATAACGATAGATTAAGAAGGGTCTCTTTATCCCTTTGTTGCATACCACTTCATAGAAAAATGAACAGGTGTCCCAGATAGAATTGCAGATAAAGGCAGATTTGACAACAGGCTTGTTGAAGAATTTGGGCCATTGATCTTTGCCCCAGGACAGCAAATAAAAATGTAATGATCAAGGGGTTCCTCCTTAGAAATGAGGCTTGCTAATATGGGTGAGTTTTATTAATCCACTTTGAAGACCACCAACACTTTTCAAAAATAGTTTTAGTTTTCTCCTGTTTGTGCTTGTGAGTGTCTGTCCTATTCCAGGCAACTGCTTATTACAACTATCAGAAAGGGGAGCGTGTAAAAAAAGTAGCAATACCATGCATATGGCAAGTCATATAAAATATAATGCATTATGAGGTCCATGCTAAACTCCAGATGCAGACACTTGCATTTCAAAGGGTATGACAATGCATATATGAGTTTTGTAACTCCAAACCCTTTCTCTGTTTTGTTTACAGCTCCATAAACCATGTTTTATTTCCTGTCACACAGGGGGATTTACAATATGAATCTGGCTGAATTTTGAAATGTTCTGCTACAAGCAGCAATCCTGGGTAAAATATTTTCGATAGCTAAAATGTCCTCTACCCCCCAGGTGCTAATTCATCTCACCTTTGCGAATATTACTGTTCAGATGATTTTTGTTTCATTGCAGAGAACACATGGCAACAGATTTTTCTAATGCAGAGCTTAGGACTTGGCCTTTCTTTTTTCTCTCTTGCTTTATCACTGCCTTTGAAAGTAAGGCAGATAACATTCGTAAGCAGGCATGGCTCTTTGCCCAATCCCAGTCCCCCAAGCATGCAGCTACTTCAAGTTTTCTCTTTCAAAGGATCCCAGTACATACTGGCAATAACACATTAAATAAGTAGTTTAAACAAGCAATAAACTACATATGTCCAATAAAAAGCCAAAGATTTCACTCAACGTTTTCCAGGATCCTAATCAGCAAGGTACATTAATGCCTCCAAACTTTAAAGTTTATTACAATACTGCTTGCCTAACATGGATTTCAAAGCAGGGCTTTTTTTCCCATAGAATGCCCAGAACGGAGTTCCGGCACCTTTTTTGGATGGAACCTTGTAGGGTAGGCAAGGCAGGTTGTATGATGTGTGTGAGTTCCAGCACCTTTTTTTTTTTTTTTTTTAGAAAAAAAGCACTGTTTCAAAGTATTTCCTTATGACCCAGTTACTTCTATAGAAAATATAGAAAATGTTGATCTATCTATCTATCTATCTATCTATCTATCTATCTATCTATCTATCTATCTATCTATCTATCTATCTATCTATCTATCTATCTATCATCTACCTACCTACCTACCTACCTACCTACCTACCTACCTACCTATCTATCTATCTATCTATCTATCTATCTATCTATCTATCTATCTATCTATCATATATCTATCTATCATATATCTATCATCTAATTTGGATTTCACCACAATTGTATATAGACTCGCAGGAGCTCATCACATGAAAAACATTAATATTTTCAATTGAAAACACACAAGCTGACAATCCAAAATACACAGGCAGAAAAATCTGTGGGTCTTGACTCTCTGACTACCCAAAAATTGGAGGAAACCATCTCCTTCTCCCAGCATGATCAAAGTACACTCCTGAATATAATAACCCAGTGCCAAGTCAAAAAAGCCTTTATAGGTTAAATCCAGCACTTTAAATTGCACCCAGAAGTTGATAGGAAGGACCCTCAAAATAGATGTATTATGTGTCCTTAATGAGCAGGTTAGATAACTTTTCCATATTTGGGGGACAATGTCATAAAGCTCAATAATTCTGGAAAATGGTTTGTGCTAGAATTATACAAATTTTAAAACTGAATTCCCATTTCAACTTGGGATATCCTTATTAAACGTTATCAAACCATACTTCTCTGACATAGAATTCGATTCAAACTTGAAACCATTTGTGACTATGACTGACCTGAATTTTTCAATTACCAGCTGGAAGAGGGGCTTCTTATGCAACTTAGCTTTTCCTACTTACTCTTGTAAAGTTGTGCAATAAAAATATGTTTGGCTCTAACTCCAATCAGGTAATTATTTACCTCTTTTGTATTAGCAGGCATCTTATGCCTGCTAGATACTGAATCTTCATTAATATGTATATTTCCTTTGATGCCTCAGCTAAGCAATTCTGGAGGTGGAGGAAGAAAGAGAAGTTGCAGAACTGTAAAACAAAAGCAACCTCTTTGTGAATAAAATGTTGGAGTCCATCTTTTTTTGTTTGGGCTCACCTGGACTCCCTGTTGCTATGGGTATGTTCAGGTACAATTTCTTAATAAATATTCTGCAAAGTTTGTTGCCATCCCTTGTGTACTCATTTTTTGGTATCTGTCCTGCAAATTGTAAATTAACTGTTGATGCACAAATTAATGGCAACATCTCCCCTAGACTAATGTATGGATTGCTACCAAATCTACTATATAGGCATTTTTATGCATAGGATCTATAAATAAAAACAAATTCTTAGTAATATGGATTAAACTTATTATTTGGTGGTTTTATTATTTTACTTTGGTAATGTATGCTATACTATGCTTCTTGATATAGGTCAGTGAAGGCGAACCTTTTAGAGACCGAATGCCCAAACTGCAACCAAAAACCCACTTATGTATCGTCGGGTGCCGATTGGGCGTGGCCCATTGGGTGAGTGTGGCCAATTGGATGGGCGTGGCCCATATGGTGGGCATGGCTGTGGTGGTAATGGCAGACTGGGTGGGACTAAAAAGTTCAATCAATCAATTCCAACTTTGCAAGATCTTTTTTTTCCCGCGAGAAGTTAAAATTGATTGATTGATTGAACCTTTTTTTTTTGCACATGGCGCTCAAGGCCTAAAGGTTTTATAAAACTCAGCTGAAGGCCTAGGACTGGGGCGATGGTGCATGTGCCCACAGAGAGGGCTCTGCGTGCCACCTGTGGCACGTGTACCATAGGTTCGCCACCACGGATATAGCTAATCCTTGACTTATGACCAATTGCTTAACAAGTGTTCAGAATTATGATGGACTTTTGAAAATCTTTTTATAACCCATCATCAAAATATTGACTGTTACGCCCCTCCCTGCAATCACATAATCACATTTTGGACCCCTAGCAACATACTTGCAATTATAAGCAGTTGCAGCATCCCACTGTCACATGACTGAAATTTTTGTGTTTTTTGCTGGTTTCTGGCAAGAAAATGGC
>NW_015388555.1:139410-141871 GCF_001527695.2 Protobothrops mucrosquamatus
TTCTCGCCTACATCGTCCATATAGGACGACTCGGGAACTCAACTCCTACCCCGGGCAGCTCACCTATCCCCTTATGCCCAGGGGAAAGGTATCAAGCCATTTGACAGCTGATGCTGGCTGTCAAACCGGCTTTTACGCAAAACAGGCGGGAGGCAGCAAACAGCTGCGACCGACGAAATCGCCTGCCACCGGAAGTCCCTGCATACTTTATCTTATTTATGCAGCACACACACACACACACACACAAAGTGACTTAATACAACAGTATATCTGCTGGTTCATTATATCCATGAACATGTATTTCAAAATTGATGTAATGTAGATTGCAGGATATTAGCTATGCCTTATACTGTAATCACTGATGTTCAACACACTTTGTGTACTGTTGTAACAGCCAGTGAATCATCATACAAGATATCGTAGCAGATATCCTTTTTGTTACTTTAAATAATTAGGAGGGGAAAAAAGAAGATAGAATCATTAGAGATGGAAGCTCATCGTGATTCTGCAAAGAAGGAGCCACACTTTATTATTTATTTATTCATTTATTTATTTGATATCCCACTTTTATTCTTTTCATAAACAACTCGAGGTCACAAACATATCTAATATTTCTTCCTCCTCCTAGTTTCCCCACAACAACAATCTTGTAAGGTGGCTTGGCCAGTGAGAGAATGACTGGTCAGACACCCAGCTGGCTTGCTTGCCCAGGGAAGGACTAGAATGCATACTCTCCTAGTTTCTAGCTTGGTTCCTTTACCCCTCACTCTTCCAAGTTAGTCACTGATATAAAATTACTTTTTTTAAGTCTGGCAGCCAAACCTACAAAAAAATCCCTGCACAGATTCCAATAACATATCAGTCATCGAGGGATAAGATATTACTTAAAATATTTTTATCTGTGAGAAATACGTTGCTAGATTCTATTTATTCTTTTCAAGGAAGTGCAGACTCATTTTTTTATGCTACTTAATACATATACCAGTGATGGCAAACTTTTTAGAGACCAAGTGCCCAAAAACTGCCCCTGCCCCTGCTCCACCCCCTGCCCCTGCCCCTGCCCCACCCCCTGCCCCGCCTCCACTCTGCCCCACCCTGCCTGCCGCAGGGCCACTCACTGCCTCCAGGGCCCACTGCAGATCGCCCAGGCAGCCCAGCAGCGCCATGGGGGCCATGCCTTCTGCCCACATCCCACAACATCAACTGTGCACGTTGGGGCATGAGGGCAGAGTCTTGTCTATGCTGCCTGGCTGCCATCTCCTTGGCTGTGCTGCTCTGCATGGGCCACGCTCAGGGGCGACTCTCCTCCAGGGAGGCTGCTGGTGAGGAGGGAGGCAAGGCTGGGGCAACGGCATGTGTGCCCACAGAGAGGGCTCCGAGTGCCACCTCTGGCACCCGTGCCATAGGTTCGCCACCACTGACTTTAATTGGGTTATTGTGATGGGTCAGGCAACTGTTGGTTTGGTGAAGCTTCTAGTTCATATTTTGAATGTTGATGTTCTCTTGCAAAGAGGGAGCAACATAGATGATGCAGTGAAAGAATATGGCAAAAGTCACGATTAGAGCAATCTGAATATAAGTAATCCTTGACTAAAAGCTATTCATTTAGAGACTACTCAAAGCTGCAGTGGCACTGAAAAAAGTGATTTATGACTCATCCTTGCACTTACAACTATAGGGACATTACCAGTCACATGATCAGATTTTGAGCAATTCACAACATTTGCAGTGTCCTGGGATCATGTGATTGTAATTAATGATCTTCCCTGTTGGCTTCTGATAAGCCACGTCAATAGGGGAAGTTGGAGTTCCTTAATGACCGAGTGATTCACTTAACAACTATAGTAAAAAAAGGTTGTAAAATCAGGTAAGTCCCATTTAACAACCACTTTGCTTAGCAATGGAGATTCTGGATCCAGTTGGAATTTGTATGTCAAGGACTACCTCTCCAAACAATACTAAACAGTAGGATTATACATAATATACATATATGATTTACTTTTGACCAGAGCTGGTACTTCAGATAATAATCTGCTTCAGTTCTGTGTCAGACCATAAGGTTTAAAAAACACAAAAATGTATTTCTTAATGACTGGCATCAGACACCCCAGCAATAGAATACAACATTTTAAAAACTCTTATTAAAGTAATGGATAGGGACACAAAAACATCCTTTGAAAGTGGCTTCCCTTGGTTTCTGAGAAGTAGGTGCACAAATTTTGGAGCCTATCCCGTTTGCATGCATTTTTTTAAAAAAAGTATCCACCTATAGGGGTTTTGTTTGCTTTGAAATAGAATAGAATGGATGATATTCATAAAACATAACAGAATCTTTGAGTTTTGTACTGAATTAAATGATATTTTCAGGGGTTCTCTTTTTCCCAGAATTCCATGTTTGCAGAGCTTTTAAAGAATCATACCCTGTGATTAGAAGACTGACCTCTCAATCTTTCAATTCTGT
>NW_015388555.1:144860-163658 GCF_001527695.2 Protobothrops mucrosquamatus
ATTTATTTAAAAACTGCCATTCCAATTTATCGAAGGCCTTCTCCGCATCAAGAAAGATAAAGGCCGAAGGTATTTGATTATTCTTGTCCAAATATTCCAGTAGATTTACAATTTGCCTGATATTATTCTTCATGTATCTCCCAGATATGAAACCAGTTTGATCATCATGTATATAATGTTGCAATATCTGCATCAATCTGTTAGCCAAAATTTTTGCAAAAATTTTGTAATCCACATTCAACAAGGAAATGGGTCTATAATCTTTAAGTTCCAAAATTTCTTTGTCATCTTTCGGTATCAGAGATATAAAGGCTCTTGTCCAAGACTGAGGTATTTGTTCTCCCAACATAATTCTATTGAATAAAGTTTTTAAAGGTTGTAGCAATATAGCTGACAATGACTTATAATAAACTGCTGTTAAACCATCCGTCCCAGGAGCTTTACCAACTTTCAGTTGTTTAATTGCATTTAAAATTTCATCTATTGTAATCTCATCATCCATAATTTTCTGCTGTTCCAGTGTAAGTTTATATATAGGTGAAGATTGTAAATATTTATCAATATCTTTACTGTTTATAGTCTCTGAGGAGTACAAATGCGAGTAAAATTCAGTGAATGCCTTTTTAATCATTTCTTGTTGATGAATTTCACGGTCTTTAACCAAAACTTTAGATATAAGTCTCGCTTTTTGTCTCTTACGTATTTGGTAGGCCAACCACCTCCCCGGTTTATTTGCATTAGCAAATGTATTATGTTTAATATACTTCAAGTTGGTGGCCACCTGATCAGCAATTAATAAGTTGAATTGATCTTTAAGCATCTTAATAGAATTTTTTAGGTTAATATCTGTTGGTCGTTGTGATAATAATTTTTCCTTCATCCCAATTTCTTTTTCCAAGTTGATTCTAGTCTGCGCTTGCTTACGTTTATAGGCATTATTCATAGCAATTAGTATTCCTCTTAAATAAGCCTTGCCAGCATCCCATACAATATTTATAGGAGTTTCCTTGTCCATATTAAGTTGAAAGAACTCTTCCATAGATTCCTTCAAAGCCTTAACCTTATCCTCGTAGTTAAACAAATTTTCATTTATTCTCCAAGATTTCCTCTTTGTTCTTTGACCAATCTCCATCCAGACCATACTATGATCAGACAAGGTTCTAGGGAAAATTTTTAGTTTTGTTGCAGTCTGTAAGTAAATCAGTCGATATCAAAGCAAAGTCAATCCTTGAAAAAGAGTCATGTCTATGAGAAAAAAAAGTAAAATCACGTTCATTGATGTGTTGTGATCTCCAAGCATCCATCAATTCTAAATCATCTTTCATAGCAAAAAAGGATTTAGGTAATCTGGAAAGGGTTACATCCTTAGAAGTTGTTTTTTTATCTTTTGACGTATCCAAAACCCCATTCCAGTCTCCCATAACAATCAAAGAGTTATAATCCATCGCCACAATTTTCTGATGTAAATGTCTATAAAATTGCTTTTGAACTGCAAGTTGATTGGGTGCATAAACCCCTATTATTAAACACTTTCTTCCATTTAAATTTATTTCCACAAATAAGTATCTTCCTTCTTTATCAGCTTCTTTTAAAACAGGTGAAAGATGCCTTTTGATATACATTGCAACCCCAGCTCTCTNCATTAGCTTTTGGGCTTTCCTCTAGATCTTGAACAGAGGCAGAAGAAAAATCCACAATCATCTGCTCAACCACATCGGCCCTCTGAGGTGTAGGTGGGCGTTCTGATTGTAAAACAGACGCCATAAAATCTTTAGCCTTGCTAATCGAGTTAAGCCTGTAGCGTTTGCCAGATATTGTTACAATTATGCCCACCGGTATGTCCCATCTAAAATTTATTTGTCTAATCTTCAACTCCTGTGTCAGAAAGGCATAATCTCTACGCGCTCTAAGTATTTTTGCTGGAATTTCTTTTAAAAGAATAATGTCTTGATTCAAAATCTTAAATCTCTGTTGATAAAAGAGCTGCATTATTTCATTACGTCTGGACTTTCTTGTAAAATATATCACAATATCTCTAGGTAAATTCTTTTGTCTTGCATACCAGGAGTTTACCCTGAACACACGCTCTATTTCAAGATAAATTTCCTGACCACACGATAAGGCATCCCCAAGTGCGTCTGCAATTACTTGTCTTAAGTTCTCCTTTGGGTCCTCAGCTAATCCACGAATCTGAATTGCAAACTCCATGTCGCGAAATTGGGCGATCAGCACATCACTCCTAACATTTTCCAGACCCTCCTCTACAAGCTCAAGTCTATGATCACTTCCTTCTGCTTTTTGCTCATTCTGTTCCACCCTTTCAGCTATTGCATCCACATAATCCGCCAAACCTTTAAAAGCAGTTGCCACATTCGCGCAGTAATCATCCTGCTTCTATGCTAGATCATGCTGTTGTGATAAATCCAATTGTTGCTGCGATAGTTGATCAAATCTATTTTGCATTTTAACATCCATCTCTTGAAACATCTCAGTCATTTGCTTAATAGTTGCAGCCATCAAGTCCTGCAGTTCTTTGCCAGAGGGCGGTGGGGACGAAGAAGATGGAGGGTGTGACGAGTGGGAAGTTTTTGAAGTTGGCTGAGGTGTCTGGGTCATCGGAGATGTATATTTTACAATCGAAGGCGCAGTTTTTTTCGAAGCCATGTTTACAATATAGTCCAATTTGTTAAAAAGTCTTATAGAAAATTCAGCCAAAGCAAGTAATGCGCCAGTTAGAAATAACAAAAGTTCAAACCGGAAATCACTTTCACTTCTTGCTGAAAAGTATCAAATCATCGCCATTTTAAGTTCACTTTCCCTCATTCCAACTCAAGTACGAGAAGAATATATTGTCCAAGTTAGAGTATAGTCCATAAATTAAAAGACAGACTTCCAGGGTCGGTTCGTCTGCTTATACGACAAACTCACAGTTATCTTTAAGTAGCAGTGGTGACGGCAGCTTCTAGCTTCGCATATAGCGAAGACGTCCTGGATCGCGGAGAATCCCGGGGCTCCGGAGGAGTTCTCACCTACATCGTCCACAAGGGACGACTCGGGAACTCAACTCCTACCTCGGGCAGCTCACCTATCCCCCTATGCCCAGGGGAAAGGTATCAAGCCGTTTGACAGCTGATGCAAGCTGTCAAAACGGCTTTTACGCAGAAACAGGCGGGAGCAGCAAACAGCTGCGTCCAGCGAAGGCGCCTGCCACCGGAAGTCTCAAAGCTTTGAAATTTCTTATACATTTTTTAATGTTAAATTCAATACACCCTTCCTTAGTGCAGGTTTGCTGACCCAGCTATGGCCTTTTCCTACTTTTTATACACCAGGACCTTTTGGTTATTAGAGAGCTTTCAATGAACAGAACAGAAAGAGAATACTGTAAAACTTGGAACCTGGTGCACTTCAGACTGCAGAAAAGACCCGTTCATCAGAAGCAACCCTGCCCTCTGAAATGAGATGTAAATGTACCTGCCAATTTTAGAAATGCTTGAAGCCATCATAAGAAAAATATGTTTTGAACTTTCACTGATAACAAATTCTTGGATTATTTTTTTTAAATTAAAGAGTCCACCCCATTTTTGCAAACATTTCTTTACCTTCTGTTTCTTGATAAGATTGAGGCAAATTCTTTTTCTTTTACTTGAAACTAGTTTAAATGTTGCCCTAGGCCACAATGGGGTTCCTTTCTTTGTTGTGGAACATGTCTTAGATGAACCAATGGTTCATCCAGCTGTGATTTGCTGCAGGAAATGTTAATCAAGTAGCCGAACCTGTTCCCAAACAGATGCTATCCAGATAACTGATATAATAATAGCCACTTGGCCATATTCCCTCAGCATTCTGTGATTTGAGGTATAACACAAAAGGAAAGCAGAATATGTGGACGAAAGGTTTAAAATTTGCACTAAATTACAATTTAAAATAAAAATTTTATAAGATGATGTATCGTTGGTATTTAACACCAGATAAATTATCAAGAATGTATAAAGGTACATCAAGTGAATGTTGGAAATGCAGGACTTCTGGTTTTTGCACTGTAGTGCAAGGCTGCGGGATTGAGAAGTTCCACATCCCGCAGCTATTTTTGCATAAACTTCCCACAGTTCCTGCTTGAAGAGCAGGTGGCACTCATGGCTAGAAGTTTTGCACACCTTCAGGTTATGTCCCTCTTGCACCATTCCTGGACTAGAGGCTTTGCTCACACTCATTCCTATCCTTGTGACATCTCAATTGGATTACTGCAATGCTTTCTACACGGGGGTCCCCTTGAAAAGCATTCAGAACTTCAACTAGTGCAGAATGCCCTAAATGGGTCTGAAGTTTCCCCAGAGAGGCAGCAAAGGAAGAGGAACACCCCGTTGATCACGGAATGGCGGTGGTCATTCTGTTTCAATCCAGGAGAAGCCTTTTGACAGGAGAAAGGCTAGCTGCATGCCAGCGTCTAGCCCAAGCTACCTGCAGCCAAAGTCCAAGAGAATAAGCCAGAATAACGGTGAACAGCATGCTTGGAATTGGTGAGAGTATTTGATCTTCTCTCCTTTATTTTGCAACTAAGTCCCTGGGAAAGATCCCCAAAGCAAGAAAACCTCCAAAAGCGAGGGGAGGGGACTACATTCCCATTCCCCCATAGATGGAAGCAGTGAATTAACCTTTAAGGAGGAAAGAAACATATTGAATTAAATTTAAAATAATACAATCTGATCAAATTGAAAAATTAAAACAAACTGCTAAGATTATATTCTAAAGGATTTTGATGAAATTATATAAAAAAAGAAAAATAATAAGAATAATTTCTTGTCTGAAAGAAATTGGCGAAGCCACAAATGAAGGGAATTAAAATTTAATACAAACAAGAAAAAACTTACAAGATTTGGATACAACAATAAACATGGAAAAGATACCTTATGTATTAGAACGTCAAAATAAACCTGAGAAGAAAGAAGACTTAACAAAATGGACACTGCCAGGAGAATCATTGTTTGGGAGACAAAAAACATGCATCTTACATATTATGTATCCTCCACGCCCAACAACAACTACAAAAATACAAGAACTGCTTGACAAGTCGAAAATATTAATTAGGAAAACTATTTGGCAAAGGAAGAAGGCCAGAGATGGGCTCAAGAAACTTGACTTGCCCTACCAGATGGAATATTACACGAGCAAACCACTTGTTTGAATATGGTTAAATGAACAAATAACTTTGGCTATAAAGGGGCTTTATAATACATGGGATAAGAGATATAAGGAATATACTATTCTTGATAAGATACAAAATGTAAAAATACTGGGATGATGTAAGTGAATGAAAAGTTTGAATTTTAAAGATCAATTAAGTTTGAAAAAATTTAGGATTAAGGAATGATTGAAATAAGAGGGGAAATTAGGCTTAGTAAGAACTTTGAAAAAAGAATATATAGTGATTTAACAAATCAACTTTTACAAATAGAAGTGAAATATAAATTGATTAGAAAAGATGTTATGATAGATAAATAATAGATGGTAGATGTTATGATAGATAAGTAATATAGTATTTCTATAATATATGAAATATGAAAATACTGGGATGATTATTTAAATGGAAAATTTGGATATTTAGATGTTAATTACTGAGAAAATTATGATTGATAAGAATTGTTTGAAATTAAGGAGAAAATGAGCTTAAACAAGATTTATGAAAATAACAAGTTGATAAGAAAAAAATGCTATATATATATGGACACTATTATTGTTGGTATAAATAGAAGAAAATGTTTATATTTAATCATTTATATACGGAAAATTTCAAATATCAAAAATTATATTTGTTTGATGTTGAAGAAGGGGAATACTATTGGGAAAAGAGAAGATCAAGGAAATATATTATTAATTGATATACAAATTATGGAAATATAGAAATTAATTATTATTGACTATTAATTAACTATTATTGATTGTATATTTTTCCCAAAAAATGTATGAACCAAGACAACACACTGTACACCAGGCACTAAGGTTGTTATTATAAAAAATCAATATATATATATATGATCCCTAATTATGCTAAAAATGCGAATCCTGGGTAAATCCATGTCATAGAAATAAAATAGTCCGAGTACCAGGATAATATTAAAACAAAAACTGTTTAATATAAAAGCTAAAGCTGAGCTTTTGTCAGCCAGCCCTACCGACATCATCAGAGCGTAATGCAAGATAAAAAGGACTCCCAGCAATCCTGCATTACGCTCTGATGATGTCGGTAGTGCTGGCCGACAAAAGCTCAGCTTTAGCTTTTATATTAAACAGTTTTTGTTTTAATATTATTCTGGTGCTTGGACTATTTTATATATATATATAACATTCACTTTATATATATATAAAGTGAATGTTGGAAATGCAAATGTAAAAAAGGGACTTTTTATCATTTGTGGTGGTCATGTGATAAAGCAAAATATTGGAGTAGGATTCATATTTTAATACAGAAGATTCTTAAAGTGAATATAAAGCTAAAATCAGAAAAAAAAATGGGTTTAATAGAAAAAGACTTGAAATTTTTTTGGGGAACTTTGATGTAATATATGTTGATGGCAGCAAGATTACTTCATGCATAGAAGGACACTTTGATCTCCACAATAGACAAATGGCTGCAAAAATTGATGGAGTTAGCAGAGATGGCTAAATTGACTGTTCTGATAAAAGAAAAAACATATAAGTACTTTTGTTTCTAGTTGTAAACCACTTCTGGACTTTGTGTTTAAGGTGGAAAAAAATGAAACTTTGATTTGGGGTTTTGCCGATTAGATAGATTTGTTGATATAGAAATGGCTAGTTTATACTACTACATAAAGTAAAATTTGGGGTTTGATGTTACTATCTTATTTTACTTCACTGAAGGGAGTTGGAAGTCAACACTTTTTCTTTTCCCCTTCTTTTCTGCATTCTTCCCTTCTCCTTTCCCTCCCTCATCTTTCCTACTATTTGTTTTTATAGTTTTTGTATTTTATACTTTAAACAAATAAAAAAGAGCAATGACAAAAAAGGAAAGCAGAATACAATAAGAATAGAGGCTTAGCTACCTCTTCAAGCTAAGAGCAGGGAGGACAGTAGAAATGCAAACTATGATTCCAACTTCCTTTTATCTTTCTCCTTGTATTGTGGTTTAATATTTGCTTTGCATTTGGATTTCCATGGATAGGGACTCTATTATGTCAATTTTTCAAGAAATTTAGTAGTGAATGAAATTAGGGCTTTTGTCATTAAGGAGGAAGAATTCAGAAACTGTCAAAGTGCTAATAGCAACTAAATTCCATTACCTATTTCTATATTACCCGTGATAATTTCCAGTAAAATGTTAGAGGAAACAATGAGAGGTAATATTGTATAAATGCTTTCACGATATAATTATTCCCATGATTCCTTAAAAACAAAACCTGTAGTTCTCTCTGAAGAATAAGGCAAAAAAGACGAAAAGTCACTGTTCTTTGTAAGATTTATAATCAGGAAAGAAACCAGTCATCTGATGCATGCTCATTATTCAGGCAACCTAAATTTCAGTCCTCATTAACTTCTTGTCAATCAAGAAATTCTTTCTTTGAAGTGAAAACATTGCTCATCTTCTGGGTCATATCCAATGTTATACGAACTGACTGCCATTTGGACAATGGAATTTCCCTTTGATTGCCTCATTTGCCCTCTCACTTGGCAAGCCTATATCAGAAGGTCCATCAGACCTCCAGAACATATTTACATGTACTGGGCAGAACTTAGAGAGAAGACAAGAGGAATGTGTTCCATTGACAGATTCTATTCACTGGAAGTTTGTAACTGGATGCAACTTGTCACCTTCTATCTCTATCATACAAACACAGTTCCTACAATCTTCCCATGAATGGAAAGAATTTGCAAGGAAAGAATCTCTCTCTCTCTCTCTCTCTCTCTCTCTCTCTCTCTCTCTCTCTCTCTCTCTCTCTGTGTGTGTGTGTGTGTGTGTGTCCTTACTTAAAAAAAAAACCTGATGTACTTATGATGATACAATAAGAGAACTTTGTTTGGGGTCATCTCAACATGGAGAAAACATGGGAGCATTTTTATCATTGCTAATGCCAGAGAGAGCTTCATCATGTAGCTCTAGGAGCAATTTTAAATGAAGGTGGCATGGGATATCCACACATTCCAATTTATATGTGACTGTAAGCCTGCCCAAACCTCTGATGAATGCCTTTCAATATCATAATACCACCTTTATAGAGATCCTCTTACTATGCCTCTGAAAGGACACCAATAGAATTGCTCCTTAACTTATACAAGATAGAGCTCACCTCTGCTGTTGCTGCTGGGAAGATCAGTGGTAATGTTCTCCAGTGATAGGTTTACCGGATAACTAAACAGGAAAAGGAAGATAAAGGCAATTGGAAAGGAGGACAAATGGAGAAAAGGAGGACACACTAACTGCTTAATTTACTTGGCACCTGCAACAAAAATTACAATGAAAAATTGCAAAAAAAAAAAAAAAAGTAGTTAGGCCTACATGCATATGAAATTACTTTTTCCAGCATCAGAAAGACTGGTTTTTCAATCACAGGAATGTGCTAGAGCCAGTTCTCAGACAAAAGTCTTCAGAGTGTAACTGATTTAAGATCTTGTCAATTTCATTTAGCAGCTCCAGCCTGCAGAAGGGCACTAAATCACTAATCAAGGTAACAGAGCAAACCTTGCTAACTTGAAGTTAACACTTTTTAAGGAAGTGTTATGCCAAAGAAAAGCTCAGGAAGAGATATTCAGAAATCCAGGCAATATTTAATTTTAAGATTATGCCTGCCAGACATAGTACATGGGGACGAAAAGAAGAATGGGTCCTCCTTTTACTATATGTCTGGTAATCCTATGCAATGGGTAAAGAATCCCTACTTGGCAAGTAGAAGGAACTAGGCAGAAACAAAATAGCATAAGAATCTCCTGTCTATTCCTTACCGCCCAATATACAAGAGATAGATGGGCAGCAGATAAGTAACTTGCAAGAAATAGTCCTCTTATGGAAGATGTTCCATGAAGTTGATAAAGAAAAAAAATATGAGGTTCTGTTTTTCTAGCAGGCAAAGCAGAAATGGCTATGAAAACATTGAACTCTATGGACAGATAGGAGTGAAAGTTTTGGCCCTGCAGATTTCCTGACTTCTGTCCTCCTCCATACAAGTTTGAATGTTTGCATAAGAGGGTTTTCCAAGGGAAAACACTCATCCCACTTGAATTGCCTTGATCCAGATTATGCTAACCTTAAGAGGGAGACTCAGGACATGTTCTCGACAGGATGTCGCAAGGACATGTCATCAACAAATGGCAAACAAGATATCTCAAAGCTGTGTGGATAAGTCTTAAGTCAAAAGAATTCTACTGAAAATTAATTTTTCTACTTCCAAAGTATTCCATAGCTTTTCCCTAGTGGAAGTAAACATAGTCTATAGAAAGTTCTATCAAAACAATTGTTTCAACAGTCCCACCATCAAAGAACTGTCTCTCCAGTGAACATTAAGCTTTGCTGTGATGCCATAGTAGAGTGTGAACCCTACTCTCTTATTCATATGATCATGCTGTCCCTTGCTCAGGAGTGGAACCTATGGACAGCCTGCTGACATATAGTTTCAACAGGACCAATGATTAGAAATGGTGAAGTGATAGTTGAAGGACATTTTGAGGGCCATAAGGCCTCCCATTCTGTGCATTTTCTAATGAACAAAAAGAAATTAATGCTTTTGAATTACAGAATATTGATTGACTAAGACTGAGAACTATACAGTGAAGGATCAATGGTTTCAGATCTCTCTACAACCATAAACTTACTAGGTGGTCCTGGAGATTTCCTCTCATCCCACAAATGGAAATGTGTTTCCAATTTTTTTAAATGATTGCAGCTTGATATGGAGATGTTACCAGAGAAGATTTACAACTCAAGGAAGGAATAAACTTCATCTATTAACTTTTCCAAGCGCTTGCTATTATCAGGTCAGATTGTTTTTCTTCTCTTCCAATGGGGCCAATTGATACACAAGACTACCATATACTATTGTTTCAGTGATTCTTGAGGTAATAGTCAGAGCTTTAGAGCCTCTAAAGTGGTACATTTCCTCTTATTTCAAAGTTCAGACCTGAATGCTATTGATTCTGTGTCTAAATGGTGTCACCCAAAAGAAAAAGGAGGAATCTGAATCTTAGAATTTGCTAAAACACAGGAACCCTTTTTTTGAGGGGGAGGGACACAGGAGGATCTTACAACAGGGAACGCTTAAACAGTGCTGTTTCAAACGACTGTGAAAATGCTGAGTGATTAAGAGAAGAAAAAGAAAAGGAAATGGGAGAACAACCGGACCACAGCATCAGGAACTGAATATAGAACATAGAATACAGTAATAGAGTTGGAAGGAATCCTGGAGGTCTTCTAGTCCAACCCCCTGCTCGAGAGGAGACCCTATACCTGTGGTGGCGAACCTATGGCATGCGTGCCACAGGTGGCACACAGAGCCCTCACTGTGGGCACGCACACCATTGCCCCAGTCCTAGGCCTTCAGCTGGGTTTTATAAAACCTTTTTGCTTTAGGCCTCTGCCTCCGTGTGCAAAAAAAAAGGTTCAATCAATCAATCAATCAATTTCAACTTCTCACGGGAAAAAAAATCTCACGAAGTTGGAATTGATTGATTGATTGAACTTTTTAGTCCCACCAAGGCTGCCGTTACCACTGCAGCCAGCCCACCCAATGGGCCACACCCATCCAATGGGCCACACCCACCCAATGGGTCATGCCCACCCGGCACCCGATGATACATAAGTGGGTTTTGGGTTGTAATTTGGGCACTCGGTCTCTAAAAGGTTCGCCATCACTGCCCTATACCATTTCAGACAAGTCTCTTTTTAAAAATCTCCAGTGAGGTTTTTAACAGAGCATAACTCTATTGGTCAATCTACTGCATTCCTCCCCACCCCAACTCCCTCCATTCTTTAAGATCTTGGGATAAATTCCCCTTCTTGACTACATAGAGGTTGGCATTCCCTGCTGGAATAAATGTTAAGAAGGAATAATGCACTGCAGAGAAAATAACATGTACTTTCCACGTTTTCCTTTTATTGATTCCTTTGATGTTAATAGCTCACTCTGGGAATCAAACCAGCATTCCTTCACTGGAAATCTTGTGTACATGGAGTGCAAGTAGAACATAAAGGCCTTTAGTCTAACCTTAAGTCATGTAAAAAGAATATAATGCTTTGGAAAGGGAGGTACGGTCTAGATAATAGCGTCAGCAAATGCTGGAGTTATGAAAGAGAATGAGTTAATATCTTTTTTCCAGATCTAATTCACAAGTTCAAATGGAATAGCAAGATCAAAGACAATGCTTTACATTCTGAAGCTTTGAAGTGGCCACGTTTCTCACGAAGTTGAAGAAGTCACGGTAATTCCATCAACTAGCATGGGAAAACTAATAATAGCTGTTACATTTCCAGTGCAGGAAAGACTGAAAACAATTTAATGAGTGCTTACAAAATCTGTTGTGTTTTATCAGGCTAATAGCTTGGATGACATGGAGATGATAGATTAGTATAGCACCATATTAGCTATTTCCACACCTGCTGCTCTTCGGCACATATTTGGTGCCATGATCCTCGACAAGAACAAAATTGTCTAATAGATAATCTCCTAAAAACTCTTTCCTGTGGTTCTGAGCTATTTCTGCCTGTCTTTAATTGTTTGTTAAAAAATTAATTACATACAATGATGGTTCATAACCTAGTTAAGTTTTGTCTACAAGGTGACCAGTTATGTCTTACCAGAAAATAGATAATGCATCACTGAAAAGAGCATGGGAAAGAACAGGGCACAAATTTGTTGTCAGGCTTAATTGATAAGAGGCAAAAAGATTCGCTGTCTTGGAAGGGAGGGGAACTGAAGGCTCATGAGGACAAAGGTAAGACCCTACATAATTCAGACCATGTATTTAAACTCTGGAGCCCCACTTGTTCACCATTGTTGTTCACTGGGAGGTGAGAAAGAAAGATGAATGCAGTGTGGTTTGAGGACTCTTTGGAAAAGGTTGTTGGCATGTATGAGCAAACTCTGTACAAGTAGGGAGACATATACCAGGCTATATTTTCTCTCAATATGGCAAAGTCCTCTACTCTTTTATTGCCACCTATTCAGAGACTTTGTCGGCACAATGTGGGATGTATGGGGACAAGAACTCCTGGCATGCGAACAAAGGAGAACAAGCCATGACATCTATTACACATTATTTACATGTTCAGTGTATTGGAAAATTACCTTGAGTAATTTCCACTTTAGTTCCCATCCAGCACATTCCCAATCAACCCCTGAATCTGCATCAGAATAAGCACATACATCACTCAGTTCAACTAATGAAAAATATAGTTTGTTTATTAAACATTACCAAATAACAAAAATGGTTAACTGACAAAATTAAGATAAAAGGCAGGCATAAGCAGAAAGAAAGAAAAAGACATGAACAAAAAGACTAATATTATCCCCAAAACCATATATCAAAAGGCGCAGAACTTTCTAGAGCCACTGGGAATAATACTGGGGATAATTATCATTGTCCATCCCAAAGAAAGTGATCCAACTTAAACCTTTTGATTACATAAGGAAGCTGTAGTTTTTCTATCTTGGCACTGTATTCATTAACATTGTAGAGATAAATTACATAAATTAGTTGTGTTCTGATTTAAATGGAATTTATGAGACTATTGAGAAGCCATATTCTTCAACGTGTCTAAAAATATTTGGTCTTTTTTTCCAGTTTCAATCCTATGCAAATTAAAAATATTCAGGCAAAGAGAGAAGGATAATCTTTAATACTAGGGCAGAAGGGAAAAAATTCTTGGAATATTAGCACTGTAGGAAGCATAGATAATTAAAATATTGGATTCCCTGAAAGAGCTTTAAAATATTCCCATTAGGAAGTAGAGATGGAAGACTGACTTAATTATAGCAGGATATATAGGGAAAAACAAAATGAAAAAGCCCATAAATATCCAGCTAATTTTTTTTCTGAAAAGCAAGTCCACACTTTTGGTTATATTATACATATGAGACATAATGCTTACAATGACTTTCATCACTTCCATTTCTGAGGTATCATTTTCACCTTGTATAGTCTTTGTAATTAGCCAACTGAATTGAACACATTGATCGGAAGCTATGTAATTTTTATACTCATACTTTTATCTCTTTTTATACAAGAAGCCTAAATATAACTTTACCTTTTGAACATGTATCAATCAATTCTTTGTGTTAATCTTTTTCTATGATTATTTCTCATTCTCATTCTACTGATCATTTAAAGAACAAATGTGTGCTAATGTTAGGTTTTTTTAAATTGAAATAGAATATCAGCTTTTTAATAATTCTGAGATTTTGCCAGAATGCACAGTGTAAAATTATCTCCAGTCCTCAAGAGTTTATTACTTTGAACCCAATTACAGAGAAAATAATTATCCACAAGAAGCAGCTTAAAACAGGTATGGAAAAGTATTTTATCATTTGAGAGCTAAAATCAATCAATCAATCAATCTTGATTTTAAAGGAGGAGATGTTTTAGTTGTTGTTATTAGTGTAATTGCTCAGATTTCCAATAGATTTTAGTACTATTACTCTTGAGTATGCATATTTGCATATTAGATTTCCATTTTCTTAATCATTCCAACCTCTGTTCCAAACACTGGCTTCCAATTTAATTATTGTTTTTAAATCTTTGATCACTGAAACAGCCCACAATAGATATCTGGTATGGCCTGGATTCAATTTTTATGTCTCACTGTGTTTACCCTGAATATTGACATAGTCATTAACTAAATAGTTATGAACATCATTTAAAAATGGATTTGAAAGTTTTTTGAAGATAAGCCCCTTAGCTGGATCCATCTAACTGACCCACTGATTCAGCTGTGACATAAAGTAAGTTATTTATATGTTCAGGAAGTAATAACTTACCTGGTTCAAAATTATTTTCCATGTCCAGTCACATCCAATAATCTGAATGCCTTTTAGGGGGGACATCATCAAGCATTAAATTCTAAATATGGTGGAGGTTGCTATTCAGCAGACTATTGATAGCAACCATTAAAAAAGCAGGCAGATTACCGTGCTTGTCTGATCCTGCACATATAAACCTTCTGGCTAATTTCACCAAATAGTCTTACAGAAACACAAATATTAGAAAGGTTTGTAGCTTGACCAGTCATCACATTTTTGTCTAATATTTCATTTCAACGACTGGTAGATCCCCAACAGGAGTTTATGAGTTCAATGACCAGCAACAGATGGTTTCTTTGGTATTTAAAAATATAGGTATTTAAAGTAAAGAAAGAATGGAATTCTGCAAAACTCCATTCCTTAACTTTACCTATATTTTTTTCAGAGAAACTAGTTGTGCTTAATTACAGTTAACTGTGGGTGTTAAATCAGTAGAGGTAGCAATATTATTTATAGGTAAAAAGACAGGGCTCAACCAGCCTTGAATTAGTATCCAAATACTGAAGGAGAATTCACACCCAGTAAATAGATAATGTTTATATTTTAATTCAATTCATTTTAATTTAGGTTAATCCACTATTTAGTCTGTATGTTTAACCAATTTAGCCTGCTTATTTTTAACAGCATTGTTGCCTTTTAAAAACACATTTTAACCCACATTATAGAGATCTTAAATCCATTCTTAGCCTGTAGGTAATCCACTTCAATTTGACGGTAATCCATTTTCATTTTATTATTATTTTTAATCCATGTTTAAATAGTTGGCCTGAATCAGGAATTCAAGAATCATATTATTTCTTCCTGTTGGGGATAACTTTGGAGTGGCACTTAGGTTAACTGCTTTATTATCCTTTCTGAAAACTGCAGGAGAGGAAGAATATGAATTACTGTATACACATAGCAAAATAAAAAGACAGTTTTGCTTGGCTTCAAGACTGAGTTTATTAAGAACATGGGATTCAGATATCTTTTTCAAGCTAAGCAGTTATGAGTCTGGTTACTGGCTGGCTGGAGATGATATAGGAAACTTCCTGCCATTGCCTTATTTAATGGAAGAAGGGCAATTTATACATGAATCAAATAACTAAGGAGTTAAACAGCTGAATGATGATAGCATATTCTGAAATCCTATTGGTTTTAGCTTGTCTTTTCCAAATATCCAGAATAATGTCATGTTAATTTTAAGACTTCTTTGTTATGGCATCAGAAGATGTTATGCAATGACTCTGGAACAAAGTCACTATCTTGCTTGCATAACAGGTTGTCATCTAAGTGTGTCTTGAAAGCAGTTCTGGCATAAGACAACCAAATGTGAAAATAGAAGATTGTTTAAAAAAAGATGTGGGAACAAATGTACTCATGTATGGTGAAAGAGCCAAAATGAATGAAGTCAAGGAAACAACATCTGGCACAGCTGAACCAAAATGATTGGAGAAATATAATTTCTGTTCTGGGCTAAAAATATTGTTTCAGTGCTCTCTAAAATCCTAGCTTCCAGATAATCAAAGCAGGTAAATGTTATTTCGAAACAATATTCTCTTTCTTTTTCTTCTAATTGTAATGATGTAAATATTCTTCCTGTCTGCAAGGAAAGATCTAAATTTTCATATGTAGCATGAACAATATAGTTGAAGAAAGAAATCCATGAAGAAAAAAAAAGGGATAGATGCTTATTATTTACACAATCTGTTCCAACTGCAATAAGGCCATCAAACATGCTCTATATCCAATTTTCTTTTGTAAAAGGCAACAATGTTAGTTGTTATAGAAGCTGATTGAGAATGTGAAAGTGGAGATGTATTTTGAGAACTTATGCATGAAATATTTGCAAACATATGTTGCATTTTTTAGAACTGAATAAAAAAACTATACAATATTGTTGCAAAATATTTTCAGAGAAATAGTCATGTTAGCCTGTTTCAACAAAACAATTTTGTGGTACCTGAAAGATAAAACATACACTGTATATTGACATTGGGTTTTATGGACTTTATTATCCAAAATGAAACAAGAATATAGAACATATACTGATTAGTTTGCCAATGAAAGAAGTGTATGTGTTGCACATTCAACAACTTTTTGTGAATAGACATTATCAAAAAATAACAATTACATTCTTATTTAATTTCCTTTATATTACAGTGTTTACCTCTCTCTTTCTCCTGTATACAGCAATGAAGAGAGAGGGGTGGGGGAGAAATACATACAGAGATACATATACTACTCAGAAAAACACTCAGTGCATCCAATAAAATAAGTTGCTACCAAAACAATATTTATTTATGCTATTGATAGATTCTCAATAGTTACAATTGTCCTATGGGGTCCATGGTGCTCTCTGAGCTTGGTTGTTTTCTTGCAACATTTCATTACCAAATTAGGTAACATTATCAGTACTAACACTGACTTGCACTGATGATGTTACCTAGTTTGATAATGAAACCTCTGCAAGAAAACAACCAAGCTCAGAGAGCACCAACAACCCTACAGGACAATTGCAAATTGTTCAACCCTGAGCTACAAATATCAGTTACAACTGTCCATTTAAAGAACAATTCACTGAATAAATGCAATTAAAATATCAAAAAGCAAATAATTATATGGCTAAAACCCCTAACGCATTATTTCTTGATCACCCTCCTTTGGCACAAATCTGAGTCTTCTTATCTGCTTTTCTGAACACCACGAGGAAGGATAGCATAGGGGCCTGGACAGGAAACTGTTCCAAAGGAATAGAGGCCTAATAAAAAATTGGCTTCTGCATCCAAAGCTCACATAGCAGCAGATTTTCAAGATTCTTATTTGAGGGGTGTAGACCAGTTAAATAATTTTTGTGAATGAAATAAATTTACAGGAAGCTTTAAGTTAATTAAATGACTGCAATAGAAACAGCCTTGCCTGGAAGAAAGCCCATGACAACAGAACAGACAAAATTACCTCAATGACGGGTTCAGACAACATCCTGGCCTGATATTTTGACTTGTCCTTTAAAGCCTCTTGGAGGCCAGTGCTCTCGCTGCCCAATAGGCAGTACCAATGGCAATTTTAAGGTTGTTTTTGTAGTAAATGTATTAGCTTTTAATATTTCAACAGAATGTAAACATATTTTTTCTTCATTTTTTAACGGAAAAAAGTAATTGTCAAAATTTAAATGTGAAATTAGGATGTCAGTGAGTAATTTAATTATAGCTTACAAAAACGCTGCTGTCAGAAAGAGAAAGAATGTCTAGCTTCACACACTTTTAGTGCTGCCCTTGCTTAATTTCTCCTAAAGTTGTCATATGTTTCCACAGATGGCCTACTCTTTACAGAAGCATCAGAGAAGGAGTCATCTCTCCCGAAACAGTTCCCCATTGCTGAAAGATAAGGATAAGATTGTCAGTCCTCACTTATTGACCACAACTGGGACTGGCAATTCTGTTGCTGAGTGCCAGGTCACTAAGTGAAAAATCGTGTTTGATGGACATGTGCCAAAGCAAAGAGTTATTGGAAAAAAATACATACGTAGCTAGAAAAGATGTTGGGAAAATATGTAGAGTTTAAACCGGAACTTTTTTTTTATTAGGTATAATGCCAGAAAAGACTGATAAACAAAGCATATATTTGATTCTACATGCAACAACAGCAGCAAGAATTATATTTGTGCAGTATTGGAAAAATGAAGAAATACCATCAGATGAAGAAATAATTAAAAAAAATACTAGAATGTGCAGAGATGGATAGACTGACTTTGAGGTTGAAAGAAAAAGATCTTTGCCTTATAATAGTTTGAACCCTGAATAAAATAGTTACCGATCTCCTTTCTTATTTCCTAATCCTTAATTTAGACATAATCACTTACATTTGAGTCTGTTGTGCAAACAACTTGTTCATGATAACTTATATACTTTTTAGTTATTTTTAGAATAATTTTTTTCTTCTTTTTCTTTTTTCTTTTTAGTATATATCCATTACAGCATTATTTCCCATTCGGTCGTTAAGTGAGTCACTGCAGTTGTTAAGTTAGACATCATGTGACAGGGAGTTTTTACTTCCGCATTCTCCATTTTACTTCTGTATTCTCCATTACGTCTGCTTGTCTCAAGCAGGTTGGGAAGTATACAAATGGTGACCAAATGATCACAGGATGCTGCAATGGCTGTAAATGTTAGGACTGATCACAAAACTGTTTATACGTTTGTAATTTTGAACGGTCACTAAATGAAACAATTGACAAGCAAGGATACCTGTAAGTCCAACCTTTTCTCACCCTCCATAAACAGCCTAACCACCTGCCCCACCACATACATCGGACAAACCAACAGAAGAATAAATGCACGCATTGAAGAACACAAGAACTCAGTCAGAAAAGAGGAACCAATTTCTTCCCTGGTCCAACACCTTAAAGCCACAAGACATAAAATTGACTTTAAAAAGACCAGAACTATTGCCAAAATTGAACACTTTAACAACAGAATAATCAGAGAAGCCATCGAGATAGAAAAACGCCCACACAGCATGAATAAACGAGATGATACCTCCCGCCTACCAGCCATTTGGAAACCCACCCTTATTGGCAAATGAGTCCCTAACACAAAGAACGACACCAGACCCACACTCACGAAAACCACACAGGAGGTCACCACCACACATCCACGCAAAAAGCAAACCCAAACCCACACAGATGATGAGGCACGACCACAAACTAGAAGCCAGTCCACAGCTGCATCATTAGCCACTTTAAACCCCTCCAATCCATATATGAAGCAAACTGACACCCACCGTAAAGATGTGGCACGAC
>NW_015388555.1:165101-179501 GCF_001527695.2 Protobothrops mucrosquamatus
TTTTTCCAATATTGGGCAAATACAATTCTTACTGCTATTAATACATGTAGTATTAGATATCTGCAATCTTTCTCATACTTGGCTTCTATTATTCCTAACAAAAACAGTTCGGGTTTAAAGTCTATTTGTTTTTTTAGTCATCTTCTCCAACCATAAATGTATTTTAGCCCAATACCTCTTTGCTTTAGGGCATGTCCACCAGATGTGGTAATAAGTACCTGGCCTTTGTTTGCATTTCCAACAATTGTTTGAAGTATTTTTAAACATTTTCGCTAGTCTCACTGGTGTCATGTGCAATCTGTAAAACATTTTGTATAGGTTTTCTTTATATGGCACTGCTTTAGTTAATTTAATATTTCTTTTCCATAATTTTTGCCACTCTTCTAATTCTATAGTATGTCCAAAATTCTTTGCCCATATTATCATTGTTTATTTTACTTATTCTTCCTCCATCTTTAAATTTAACAGGAATCTATAGAGTTTCTTGATCAACTTTTCATCTGTTTTTAACAGTATCTGATCAAAGTCTGTTCTTTATAAAATCCTGTTGTTTTAACATCTTTTTCATATCTCGTTTGAATTTGCAGATATGGCCACCATGCTAAATCAATACCTTGTTCTTATAATTCTTGTCTGTCTTTCAATTTTCCTTCATTATCCAAAATCTCTTTAAGAGTCACAACTTTATCGTAGTTATTTAAATTTGTGTAAGCAAAAGCTTCCATTGTTGAAAGCCATTCAGGTATCTTAATATATTTTTTTCTTTTATTCTTTTCCATTCTGAAAGAAGTGCATTTCTTATAAAATGGTTTTCAAAGTATCTGTGTATTTTATTCTTTCCATACCACAGAAAGGCATGCCAACCGATTTACAGGTCATGCCCCTCTAGGTACAGTAGTCTTTTATCTCTAAGCGTTATCCATTCTTTAAGCCATGTTAGAATAGTTGCTTGGTAGTATAACCTCCAGTCTGGCAGTCCAAATCCTCCACTGTTTTTTGCTTCTTGTAGCATTTTCACTTTGATTCTAGCTGACCACAGGATACTGCAGTGGCTGTAAATGTGAGGACTTATCACAAAACTGTTTATACCTTTGTAATTTTGAATGGTCACTAAATGAAACAATCGACAAGCAAAGATACCTGTAAGTCCAACCTTCTCTCACCTTCCATAAACAGCCTGAAAAATAATTCAAGGGAGTCTTGAATAGAAAAGCCATAGAACAAAGAGCAGATTCCAGTCCAGGAACTTGCCCCATTGCTATACACATATCAATGACAGCATTCCAAGACCCAGAAGCTAAATTGGGATGCCCAGTGTAGTCTTGACCACCCTAGCCTTTGAAGAGTGGACCAGGATCTACCCTATTAAAATTAGTATATGCGCCAAAATGTCACTCTGTCTACATTTTCATTGAACAGCAGAAATAGGGTTACTTTCCAGATATGCATCCAGCTCTTTCCCTATTTGTAGCATTAAAAACAACATTCTGTTTCCAAGTTGTGGAAAGATGTTCAAGGCTTTTTTTTTTCATTTTTGGTGGTGGTGGGGTTGCCTGCAGCTGTGTTTCCTCACATTGCAAAAACCAGAGGTGCACAATCTGCAGAGGGATTTCAGCTGAGACTGTGCTTTTTTCATGATGGTGATGGTGGTGGAGCGGGGTTTGCTTGTGTTACACGATTTTAAGCTGCAATTTATCTGTGAGACTGGGATGAAAACTTGATGAAATTTCAAGTAGTTGAAAACTGATTGAAAACACACAGAAGTTTTTTCACTGTAACAGAAATGATTGGTTTTTATTGAATATTGTCAACTCTGTTAATTTCCACCCTGCCTTTATTATTTTTATAAATAACTCAAGGTTACGAACATACCTAATTCTCTCCTCCTCCTATTTTCCCCACAACAACAATCCTATGAGGTGGGTTGGGCTGAGAGGGGTCACTCAGCTGGTTTTCGTGCCTAACGCAGGAGTAGAACAAAATCTTCTGGTTTCTAGACCTAATCACTAGATCAAATTGGCTGTCTAAAAACTCTGTGATTAATATTGCTTGGTCCCTGTACAAATGTAATATTGCTTGGTCAGATCTTTATGCTTATTGGACTGTTGAAAATGTTATTTCTCAATTTAATACTAGTGATAGAAAACAAAAGAGTTGAAATTTCTGGTGGTGCACTGGTTAAAGCATAGTATTGCAGGCAAACTCTGCCCACAGCCTGGAGTTTGATCCTGACAGGGCTCAAGATTGACTCAGCCTTCCATCCTTCCAAGATCAATCAATTGAGAACCCAGAACATTGGGGTTACTTACATTGTAAATCACCCAGAGAGTACTGTAAAGTACTATTGGGTGGTATATAAGCCTAAATGCTATTACTAAATGCTGTTGCTAATTTGTGAAACAGAAAATGCCAAGGTAGTTCTAAATTATCTATTAGCTATTTTCCTAGAGTCCATTGCAGTTCTTAATATTCTATTCTGCATTCTGTCTTACAGTAATCATATTTTATAGATACAAACTTAAATGTAATAACAGTTTTATTATCATGTTTGCTTAACTGTTATTTGATGTTAGATCCTGGTATATTTTATTAGGTGAATACCATGTGGATGTATCAAAAACTCACATTCAAGCACACATCTTATATACAGTAATCCACTTTCTGAAATTTATGATGCAGACCCTTGGCAAGACCCAATATAATATTTCTATAATATAATTATTTTGTAAGCTTTTCCTGGATCTTTGTACAACTAAACTGAATTTAATACAGCAAACAAGGGTTCATAAAAACAAATTGCTCACCTTTATTTAAATAGCTTCCATTTTGAGATAATGGGCTCAATTCTGTTTCACATGAACAACTAATTTGGTGCCCAGTAAAATTTATCACAGACCTGACAATATTTATTTGACATGCTGCTTACATTGTTGTAGATGGTGACACAATGGCTCACACTAATGTGAACCATACTTAAAAAGAAATATTCCCAGAAAAGCTAATGGAAACACTTGTGCAGTAAGAATTTCTATGGGTCATAGATTCCTGGCTAAATGTAGGGTGATAAATCTTCCAGCTTTACAGTTCTATGCTTCTGAAATTTTTGATTACTTACTGATAAAACAATTCAGGAACAATGGAAATGTATTGTCATAAGAAGAGATGGAAATGGGCAGAAAACCACATGAATAATACATCAATATTGGCAATATTTTAGGTCTCTTGTGTCTCAATCAGAGAGTGAGCTTTGAATTTATAGTAGCATTTTAAACTGGAAAGCAAAGGGCTGAACAATAGGCCTGCTGATACAGATGCTATAAATCTGTCTAATAAATGTGTTTGCATGTATCCATCCTAGTCTGATCCTTGGCATGCATAGAGGTAAACAGTCTGGCTCTAATTTCAGGGGCACATAAGCAAACAAGATTCTTACATAGATTATAATATGGAGGAATTCAGAAATCAGACTCCTAGCATACCTTGCAGCAGGGACACAGAGCAAGAATTCTCAGAACAGAGTATTCCAAATTATGAATAGAAGATCATGGCATTGCTTTATATGGGGCACTCTTGAATAAGTGTCCTGGAAAGTCAGCAATTATAGAATTGAACTAGCTACTCATGGAGGTAGATCAGAAGAATGATTTCTTTTTCCACACTTTTTCCCATTTTATTCTCAAACTGTGCCTTAATCATGTTGGAGTGATGAATTTAGTCCTTGTCTTCAACCATGAAGCTTAACTGTTAATGTAATCTTCCTTAATGATTTAATGTAAGATCATGGCCAACCCTCTTATTCTTTCCATTTCTATTATTGCCTCTGTTATTCTTTAGATTAAACATCATTCTGAACGTTAGACAAATTCTGAAGAGATTGCTCACAGGTCAGGCTCAGAAGAGAGATATATTTCTTTCACAGATTTTTAAATTTCACCAAAATGTTTGTGCAGATAATTGCTTTTCTCTAAAGGCATGTGAAATCATGTTCAGATCTCTCAATCTTTCTTTTTCTTTCCTTCTTTTTACAGATACAGTCTCATTTTCCAACCCAGCAGCTGGAGAGAAGCTTTTGTGGGGCACCACATAATTTTCTTCCCAAATACTGCTCTTGCGAAGGGTTTGCCTTGTTTTTTCCAAATTCTTATGTGCAGTCCTTGCTTAATTCACAGATCCACAATCTGCTTTCTGTTTATTAGCTGTCGTGTATAATAGTACTATGTTTTTTAATTTCTCCAAAATAAATAAATAGAACTTATTTTGCTTGCTGATTTTTCAGCCCACAAACAATTGTTTGAACTCTGTTCCTCATGAACTGTTATGTACGTATGGGTTTACGTAAATTGTTTGTTTTCAAAATGATGGATGTATGTGTAATCCCTGGGTAAATGCATTAAGATATATTATTGCCCAGAGATTCCTGAATACATATGCATCTGAATGTGGTCTGAGTTCTAGTCACCCTCCTGGACCAGATGAGGAAACAGATGCCTTTTTCTGCAGATGGCTGGCCTGGAAGGAAGGCAAGGGATGACAGTGGGGCTCAGAATCTGGTAGCTGTAGGGAAAAACCTGGGTATGAAAAAGAGAAGTGTGATACAAAAGCTGCATCAGCAGATTATGATTCAACTAGATAGTAATCCATAGAGAGATTTATGAGGGTGAAAGTTCATTCTCCGAGCTTGTGGGTTGGTTTCCGAACATTTCATTACCCGGCTAGGTAACATCTTCAGCGGTGTTTAGGGGATGTCAGTGTCAGTGTTCTTCTGTTCATAAGGGCTTCAGCTGTGGGTGTGTCAAGTGAGGGTCTTGTGATGAGTCATCAGAGAGAGGCTTGTGATGGGTCTTGTGATGGGGAGGTTACTTCAGGTCAGGGTCATTGGAGGGTGTGCATTATCAGTGGGTCAGGGGTGAGTTATCCGTGGTGGGTCTTGTGATGGGGAGATTATCTCAGGGCAGGGTCATTGGAAGGTGAACTGCTGGGAGGGGGGAGCAGGGCTTACATGGGGTGGTTGAGGTTTGGTGCCATCTCCAGTTAGCTGTGCGATTGATTTGAATTCTGAGGGCTTCATAGGCTGGTTGAAGATCAATGTGTCTATTGATGGAATTGCTTGTGGAGTGCCAGTCTTTGACGAACTCACAAGCATGGCGGGTAGTAGCGTGGCTGATGATTTTAATGTTGCTCCAATTGAACTGGTGTTGTTTGGTGTCGGTGTGGGTAGCAATTAAAGATTTGGGATCGTGACATTTGACTGCTGGCCGGTGTTCATGGATCCTGGTTTTTAATTGACGTGATGTTTGCCCCACATAGAAGTGGTTGCAATCGTTACACAGAGAGAATTATCATGCCAGTGGCATCATCTGTAATATGAGTGAAAAGCACAGTGGATCAGGCTGGTATGAGTGGCAACATGAATGAAAGACATAAAAAGCAGAAAGCATTTAAAGCAACAACCTGAGTATTATATTTTCACTGGCACTATGAGAGGTTTACAATAAAAGGAAACTCAGGAATTAGCAACTGTTGGTTGTGAAGATGAAAGAAATACTCAGAAGTTTCACATATTCTCATTGTTTCACATACTCTAGTAGACATTAGGACCCCTGATATTAAGTCTAAGACTAAAGAAGTTGTATGGAAGAGAAAGGAAGCCGATAAAACCTGTGCTTTCTATTTACTTACCTACTTATTTAGCGATGCTTCAAAATGAAGTAGGTAAAAAATACAACTACAATTGCACTGAAGGACACACAGTTCTATATGTGTTTTGTTTCTTCCCAAGCTTAGTTTGGAAAATGCCGCAGGGACTACACCTGGATTCTCTGTGTACTTTCTCTCATTTCCTGGTATGATTGATTACCTTGCTGCTGATCGACTGCTTGATTAATTAATCCAATCATTTGCCTCACGACTAATGAATTAAATAGCATTACTGGCTCATTGAGTGATACACCACCCATCTCTTTCTTATTGTTGTGATTAATTCAAGAATTGCTTTATTATTTCTGTTCTTGTGCACTTTGTTCATTTCTTACTTATCAGATAAGTCCTTTTGTCCATTCTAATCATTCAGTTATGCTTGTGGTATATCTACATTTTGATAAGACTGCAATTTAATATAATTTGCCTTGCTGATTAATGAATTTGCCTGGCACAATCCAATAGAAATGATTCCTAAAAGAGATGAAGGGGAAAGTGAAACAGAATAACTTGATTATATTCTACTGAATCTCTGTCTTTTTTCTGACTTTCACTGTAGGGAAATAATGCCTCTCTCTTCTCCCACTGCCTTACTCCTATTATTTACAATTATCTGCTAACTGGCTAGATACATCTGCTGCTTTGAAGCCCATATTAATTTTACATGTTACTTAATTTTCTCCATACTTCAGCCTTTTCTTTGTAGCAATCTGCACTTTTTTAATAAAAAAAAAGGAAAAGGAAAATCCCCTGGTTGGGCATGGAGGCTTTATTTCTTTGGAAATATGGCCAGTTGTGTTTCAAGTGTGGCATAAGCCACGACTCCAAAGTAGGGGAGATGTTAGAACCTGCTTGTGAAGTTGGATTCTAGAGAACAGAGGGAATTGTCGCTACTGAATCAGCATCTCTCCGAGTGTGAATCTCTCCGAGTGTGGAGTCTAAAGTAGCTCAAAAGTTCATGGTATCTATGGCAATCTGACATCAGACATTGAATTGATCCAGCTCACTGAAAACTCAACAAATAACAGAGATCACAGTTACATCTGTTTCTTTTTTTTGTCTTGGGCCAATAGTGGCATGGTCCAATTGATCAGTCCCAACCTAGGACCATGCTAGGTTTCAGAAGAAGTGTGGGATTAACACACAGTTCAAATCTGGTTTTAGTCATCACTTAAAATGAGAGGGCAATGTCTGCCTTGGATCAGATGGCACTTGTGTGATCTTTCCCATGTGGATCCCAAAGTTCCCCCATTTTTTAAGAGAACCTCTGAAAGATTAAATGATAGAAGAGATTCCGGTTGCTCTGCTGGAATAAGATGACAAATGAATCCAACTGAACACAGTTAGTAATATTTATTAAGAACTATGACAACAAGAGTGACAAAATGTAACTTATCTGAAAATAGCTGGCCAACAGCACTATTCAGATGACTTGTCCCTTCTGGGAAGATTGAGGTCAGAGGAATATCTGCAGGGCTGCTATGAAGACTCTAAGGCATCTAATGGATAGAGTCACTTGGATCTGTTCTGAATTGGACTCCAGCTTTGTGTGCTGGAATATCAGGAAAAGGTAGAACCATTGCAGATATCGGAGTCCTAGAAAAGTAGAAATGTGTGAAAGAAATTTAAAACAATTCTGTCTTGCTTGTGTTAGAGAAAATAGAGATTTTCAAGATTCTGATACCCTATTAAAGTACATTGTAAGAAAACTCTTTGCAATTCCTATCTCTGATCTTACTTATCTTGAAGGGTTGACATCAATTATGACAGCCTCTCAACAGTACTGAACAACTTGAGTCCTGTTTCTGATCTATCATTTAAAAAAAAAGATGGTCAGGCTCAATGGTGGGTTTCAAATAATTCAACAACTGGTTCTCTGCCTCACCTTTCTTCTGCCTTGGTTGGGGTGGGCTGCTGGGGTCAGCTGGAGTGAAGGCAGGCGTTCCCAGCAGGGGGGGCAGGAGCTCCCGGTTGAGGAATTGCTGGAGATCCCAGCTGAGGGGGCAGGAGGATAGTTAGGAGGGCTGCAGGAGTCTCAGACTTGGGTAGGTGCAGGAAGGTGGGGTGGTCAGCAAGTCCTGGCTGGGGGAGGGCAAGGGAGTCCAGCTAAGGGGGCAGGAGGACTGGGACATCTCCATGGAGGAAATCCACCCTTCCTAGCTGGCCAAGCCTCTCATCCACACTTCAGTCATGTAGGATTGTGTAGACGGGGTGCCAGGCAGGGGACTTGATGGAGGGCGGCCAGCAGGGAGGGGATCAGAGCCACCGTCATCTCCCTTCTGCAGTGCAGCCCCATCAGTGCTGGCAGAGAAGGCCCTGGCTTCAACAGGGGCAGCTGCTGCTCCTGCTGCTCCAAGCCCCTTGACTGGCCCACCATGCAGGGAAGCAGGAGGAGGAGGCGGTGATGGTGGCAGTGATCCTTGCATCACCAGGCCCGGCCGGCAGCAGCTCTGGAAGCAAAGCTGTGCTGCCCATCCTCATGCTGGTGGTGGTGGGGGGGGAAAGGCGGGCTCTGGCATGCACCCACCCCTTGCCACTGCCACGCAACATAATCCTGTGTGTGCCCCGGCCCCTCGCCACTGCCGCCCTGGCAGATGCTGCACTGCAGAAGGGAGATAGTGGCGAGGGCTGGGGGCGTGGGCAGGACAATGCAGAGTGGCAGCGGTGAGGGGTGGGTACCTTCCAGAGCCCACCTTCCCCTGCCGCCGCCCCTACCAGCATGAAGATGGGTGGCACAGCTTCGCTTCCAAAGCAGCTGCCAGCGAGGCCTGATGAAACTCTTCACTGAGGAACATTATATTCCCTGAGATCCTGATGGTACCAATTCTGCTAGTCTTTCACAAGACATTAAATACATGGTCTTCCTTTAGGCACTGGGCTAAGGTGTTGGGTGATCAAGCTTTAAGTGGTTGAATTAGAGGCATATGTGGTTGGCCTTGTTTATAATGATAATACAGAAGATAATACAGACTAACTACAAGCAATGACATGACAAAATACCAGCAATGGAGCACTGAAAGATCTGCAAGAAATACCATTTGTCTGAAGCAAGAACTGATTGGACCCTAAAATAGGCAAAGTAATAAAAATTGAAGAAGCTAAAGTGCTCTGGGACTTTAGAATTCAAACAGACAAGTACCTGCCACATGACACCTCAAATGTAACAACTGTCAATAAGAAAGATAAAAAAAAAAGTCTGGAGAGTGGATGTTGAAGTACCTGGAGATAGTAGAAAAGAAGAAAAAGAACTGGTAAAATGACAAAATATAAAGACCTGAAAATAGAAGTAGATGGGTTATAGAACAAGGAAGCAAAGTTAGTACCACTAGGAATAGGTGCCTTAGGTGCAATCCCAAACATCTGAAGCATCACTTGAATACCATTGATATTGACAAAAATCATCATTGGTCAATTGCAAAAGGCAGCTTTACTTAGGACAGTTTACATTCTTTGACAATACCATCAATGTCATTAAGCAACAATATCTGCCTATGCCAGGTCCTTGGGAAGATCTCAGTGGATGGATAAAAACTCCAAAATCAGTCTAAACATCTGCACAAGATTTGATTTTTCATGCAACCTATTATTTAAAAAAACACCCCTCAACTGATTCAGAAACAGGACAAATACCAGTTAAAATGGGGAAAGAATTGAGAAGCCAAAAGAAATTGTAAATGGGAAAGTAACATAGTTGTTTCTCTTCAATTAAAGGCTGAATTCTCTAGCAAAGTGGTGGATTCTTTGGAGATTCTTTTCCTTCCCCTTCAGTGGGAGGAATCACAATCATTTACTCTTTGCTCCCCTTTCAAACAGACAAGAATTTAAGTGGAAGTCTATCCTTTTCACTTTCTTCTCTCAACAATGCCTGTAATTTTGCTTAATTTGATTAAAGCAAGTTTCCACCAGAGCTTGTGAATGGTATTGTGCTAACACACACACACACACACACAGAGAGAGAGACAGAGAGAGAGACAGAGACAGAGACAGACAGAGACAGAGAGGCACAGACTCTCTCTCTCTCTCTCTCTCTCTCTCTCTCTCTCTCTCTCTCTCTCTCTCTCTCTCTCTCTCTCTCTCTCTCTCTCTCTCTCTCTCTCTCTCTCTCTCTCTCTCTCTCTCTCTCTCTCTCTCTCTCTCTCTCTCTCTCTCTCTCTCTCTCTCTCTCTCTCTCTCTCTCTCTCTCTCTCTCTCTCTCTCTCTCAATATGTACAGTATATTCCTTCCATCCCTTCAGCAGTGCCTTTACATCTGATTCCCATCATTAACATGTTTTTAAAATATGTCCTGGGTTTGGAAATATTCAGAGAATGAGTAAATATGCAGCATATTTATCATCTACTTAGTCACACACTTTAAACCCAAATATAGTTTTAATAAGAAATGCATTTTAAACAGCCCCTTGCATTTTTCTAGTGCTTTCATTTCTCTCTGTCAGTAGACAAGCACTTTGCTACATGTCACAGCCATAAATAATTTGCAGGCCTAACTATAAACTCTTGATCAGTGGGATAGAGAGAAAGAGACCCAACCACAGTTGGCCTAAAATGACATCTCAAAATTTCCCACCAAATAGATGGGCAGAATAATGAAATGATTCCTCCAGGGAAAGGAAAAACGTTCTGTCAATTTCTGAAAGGAAGGAATCACCTTAATGTTCATAATGCCATTATTGCTAAAACAAAACAAAACAACTTTCATGAAGCTTTCCAATAAATTTTTAATGAACTGTTGGAAGGCAGAAAGGTTGTAGACTATTCTGAAGACACAAGAGAAGACAGCCTATACACCCCTTCATCACTGTATATGAGGAATCTCACACAAGAATTTCTTTAAATGATTTCCCTCTTTGGAAATTTTTAATCAAATTGTCTTTAGACTGACCAAAACTGGAGATGAAAAATGCAGGAGAACTTATTGGGAGCAGCTAAGAAAAAAAGAAGTGTTGAGTTTTTCTATACGTTTCCCCCCTAGTTTGTTCAGGTTTAAGCTGCCCTCTAGCTTTCGCCTTTCTTCCTTTCACCAGTATGGACATGAGCTAAAACTTGGTAGCTTTTTTTTCTTTTTTCTTTATTAAAAGTTTTATAAAGATTACAGTATAAACCCCCATACCCACCCCAAAACCCCACCGTCCCCCTCCCCCACTTCCCAGAGCTGAACACAGGGTTACAAATATAATAATCAAAATCTATCTAACATTAACCAACTATTAAAATAACCAAGTCCATAATACGCTTTAACTCTCCTTTAACACAAATTTAAACAAATTAAAGTTAAACACAATAATAAACATATTCATAACCTAAATATTAAACAATACCATACTAATATTAAAAATAATAATAATATCATCTAATTAAAACTAACAACAATTCCATTAAAATAAACTATTAATAATAACAATACTCTAGAGTTTACTCATAACCCAAATGAAACTTTTTAGTCCCATATTTATTCTGAATATAATCTATCCATCTTCTCCAGACCGAGATGTATCTTTCTTGTGATTGATCCTTCAAATAAGTGGAAATTTTAGCCATTTCTGCTAAATTTGAGGTCTTAAAACTTGGTAGCTTTTTGTTCCATTTGGAACTGATCATAGATTAGAATTACATCTGAATGAGAAATCTGGTAAAGATTCTTTAAGTATGGCTTGCTGTGGGCAAACAAAGGAGACAAAGTTTCCGGATGCAAAAATTAAAGAGGAGGTGGAAGAATGTAAGTCCCATAAAGGCCTTCTCCAGTGCATTAAATAATTCAGCTTTAATGAACCATGAAAAATGCTTCAGGAGCTTTACAAACAATAAATCATATGCTGTTGAGGCATTTGAAGTTTGCTTGTTTCAAATAAACCATTCCTAAACTTCTACAAAAATGTTGATTCGGGCAAGAAGACAAAATTGAAAATGAAAAATCACAAGAATAGAACTAGAAACCCTATAAACTAAGGGGAAATAAACAGGACTGTCTCTGGCCCTTCACTTTGAAGGTCTTGAAGGTCTTCCTGTACTTCTTTTGACTGCCGGAGCTTGATTTCTATTACTATATTGTGACCTTTAGATTTGGGTGGTATGCCTCCAGCTGATTAGTGTACCAATTGCTTGTAAATCGGTTGACCTAACAAGAAGCTGTCGTTCAGATGGAGGCTAAATCTTCCAATTTTCTCAGCATATGAAGGTGGTGGCAGATAACACAGGTCATATGAAAGAATAAGAGGAACTGCAGTGATTTAACATGGGTTCTAGCCCAAAGGGTAGCAGACCACACAGAATAGCTTAATAGGCTGCAATTTCCTTCCTTTCTCAAAGAATGTTATATATTACTCATTGATAAAATATCTGAAAGAGCTATTTTATCCATAAATGTCTTTCCCTGAACTTAAAATAATAAAACAACAAGTCCTGTTTTTTTCCAAACTACAAAAACCTGGGAACTATTCAAATAAAACATATTTCTTTGGTATTTCCTAGTTAGTACAGGAAGCACTTTGTTAATTTAAGAAGGTTACTGAATGTTTAGTTTGGTATCAGTTTTATGAATGAAGTTTAGGAAAAGTTGAGTCAGTATGAAGACATTGACTAACAACAAATAGCAGAAATCCTAGATGCCAAACTATTTATGGGAAGAAACCTCTGTGTAAATACTTGTGGTTAGATCATCCACCAGGAAGATGAATCATAGAATTTGGATTAGAATTTGCAAAAGAAAATCACATGCATGGGAAAAAGGAAAATACAGTGATTGTGAATGCATCTTATGGTTCTCTGTTTAGTTTCATTAATTCAATATGGATTTTACTTTTGGGACTCTCAATAATTATAGATTTATGCTGAAAAAAACCCTGTCAGACATTCTATCTGGCAGAGTGCAAACTTGGAGACTTCGTTTTTGCAGATTTCTCAGCTTGGAAAAGAGGTCTAAACCCATTTGATATTGGCCCCAATTCGGCCAATGAATGAAATCAAGAAGATCCATGCACATTGTCAGGCAAAGGAACAAATCAACTTGGTTGGGATCAAATTAGCTGACAATCCAGTCTAATATCTAATCAATTGTTGATAACATGGAATGAGAGGACCAAAGAAAATGAAATCAAATCAAAATTCAAGACAGATTTGACAGATTGGAACAGATAACAGTGGAGATACCAGCCTTTCAATAGAACAGTCCAGAAGCAAACTGGGACTACAGAGGGACTTATTATTAGGGACACTGAAGTTCTTTCAACCAAAAAGCTCATGAGCCAGCTGAGGTTGAAACTTAATAAACCCATATTGCTTGTGGGCCTGCATGCTGATGCTTCAAAAACAAGAAGAATATGATAGACCAGCTCTATAGACATTATGTAGCTTTTAACCTCTCAATTATGCTACATCTTTATCAGAGCCACAGGCTGTTGCTGAATATCCTACCAACTTCAAAGCTCAGGATTGTCCTCCACAACTGCCCTATCCAAAGAAAGCTTAGGTCTGCTCCAGTTTTACCTGGTTCTTCTCTCACCCAGAAGCCTCTAAGTGTTTGGCTTGGAGATCTGATCATACAGAAGTAGTTTATCAGCATTTATCTCAGGGGTTTTTAAACTTGGCCCTTTTATGACTTGTGGACTTCAATTCCCAGAATTCCTCAGCCAGGCACGCTGGTTGAAGAATTCTGGGAGTTGAAGTCCACAAGTCAGAAAAGGGCCAAGTTTAAAGACCCCTGATTTATCTGCTTATTCTACACATGAAACTTCCCATATATGTCAGAACAGAAGGAAGTTAATAAACCATGGAAGGTGACCTGTAAATCACATACAAGATACAAAATGTAGGCAAATAAAAGCATTTTTTTCTCAAGTTCCTGTACACAGCACAAGCCATCTATATCATTCGTGCATTCTTCTGAAGCATTAATGCTTCTATTTTAATTCTGAAATCCAATTAGTGTGTGTGTGTATGTATATGTATGTATATATATATATAAGCTAATTTATTTAATATAGCTTCCTGCCTGAAAAAGAAGCACATAAAGATCACTATTTCTGTTTGCAAGTTTTTTTTAAAAAAAATCTTATTAAAGTTTCCTCCTGTTGATGTTTCCATTTTTGCTATTTTTATGGACCCCAGAGACCACAAACATTTATAAATAGCACAGTTATTTTTCTGACATTTATCACTGCATGATTATGATTATTTGTTGTGTCCTTTGACTAGAAAGTTGTAGCGTTGAGAAAAACAAGGAACAGGTAGTAGACCATGACTCCTGCTTTTGCCAATTTGTGATAATGTGTTAATAATGCTACTATCTGATTATACTTTTAAAAACATTATTGGATTCTCTTAATGCATTTTTTATCAGTTATCATGGACAATTTTTTACAGTTATTTTAACCCTGTTTATATTTTCTAGTTAGCTTGTTCCTAAGTTGGTCAGCAGAAATGCTTATTTTTGCTTTTAAAATCTGGAAAATTGACCAGCATATTTAGTTTTTTTTCTAGTTCCCTTCATATCCTTTCATTTATCTCTTGAAATATATATTAGAGCTGTGGAGTGCTTTGGATTGAATTCAAAGAATTTTAATTCCAGGGAAAGATACAAGTTCCTTAAAGACTTGCAGACAAACAACATGCTCCCAAACATCTGTCTGGCATCAAATTCAAAGGGTACCATAGCCCTAAATAATTTGGTCTGCACAAGCGTTCCAAATTCATGGGATTATTTCCTAAC
>NW_015388555.1:179568-181250 GCF_001527695.2 Protobothrops mucrosquamatus
AAATATATATTAGAGCTGTGGAGTGCTTTGGATTGAATTCAAAGAATTTTAATTCCAGGGAAAGATACAAGTTCCTTAAAGACTTGCAGACAAACAACATGCTCCCAAACATCTGTCTGGCATCAAATTCAAAGGGTACCATAGCCCTAAATAATTTGGTCTGCACAAGCGTTCCAAATTCATGGGATTATTTCCTAACCGGCTAGCCTCTCCGCTTCCCCTCACCTACTTGCAAAGTGCACTGGGTTTAGTAATTTCCGAGATACCATATCACAAACCGAAATGCAAAGGCTTCCCTTGTTTCAGACTTAGCTGCACAAAAGACTTCAACTAGGCAAAAGGGATTAGACTGACAAAAGTAGCATTGCAACATTGCAACACAACTCCTGATTCTTTTTTTTTTTATGTGTCATGCCTTAAAGCAGCAGGATCTTGCGGACACCTCTGGCTATAACTCATTGCTTAGGATGTTTCTCTCCTTGATTAGAATAGAATAGAGCTGGAAGGGACCTTGGAGGTCTTCTAGTCCAGCCCCCTGCTCAAGCAGGAGAACTTATACCATCTCAGACAAGTGACTGTCTAGCCTCTCCTTAAAAACCTCCAGTGATGGAGCTCCCACGATTTCTGGAGGCAAGCTGTTCCGTTGGTTAATTGTCCTCACTGATAGGAAGTTTCTCCTTAATTTCAGGTTGCTTCTCTCTTTGATCAGTTTCCAACCATTGTTTCTTGTCCTTCCTCTGGTGCTTTGGTGAATAATGTGACCCCCTCTTCTTTGTGGCAGCCCCTCAAATACTGGAATACTGCTATCATATCTGTCCTATTTCTTCTTTTCTAGCCAAACCCAAGTCCTGCAGCTGTTCTTCGTATATTTTAGTCTTATCTTAGTTGCTTAGTTTTTTCCAAACTCTCAACATCTTTTTTTGTGCTATTGTGTCCAAAATTGGCTGCAGTATTCCAGATGTTGTCTTACTAGGGTTTTATAAAGCGGTACTAATACTTTGCGTGATCTTGATTCTATGCCTCTGTTTATACAACCCAGGATTGTATTAGCTTTTTTGGTTGCTGCTGCACACTGCTGGCTCATAGTCAAATGATTGTTCACTAGGACTCCAAGGTCCCTCTCACACTTACTGTTTTTGAGCAGGTCTTGCCCAATCTGTACTTATACCTTTGATTTTTCCTGCCTAAATGTAAAACTTTGCTTTTCTCCACACTGAAGCTCATTTTGTTGGATAGAGCCCATTGTTCAAGTTTGTCAAGATCTTTTTGGATCCTGAGTTTGTCTTCTGGGGTGTTGGCTACTCCTGCCACTTTGGAGCCATCTGCAAATTTGATGAGTTCCCCTTCAATTCCCTCATCTAAGTATTGATGAAGATATTAAAGAGTACTGGGCCTAAGATGGACCCTTGTGGTACCCCACTGCTTACTTCTCTCCATGTGAATGTAGTGCTGTTGAGGACTACTCATTGAGTATGGTTTGCCAGCCAGTTACAGATCCATCTGGTGGTGAGATTGTCTATTCCACCTTTTTCTAGCTTACCAAGGAGTAGATTGTGGTTTACTTTATCAAATGCATTACTGAAATCTAAGTATACTACATCCATAGCATTTCGCTGGTCTACTAGTTTAGTCACTTTATTGAAGAATGAAATAAGATTGGTTTGGCATGATCTGTTTTTAAC
>NW_015388555.1:184435-187256 GCF_001527695.2 Protobothrops mucrosquamatus
GCATCATCAGCATCTTCGTCAGGTCCTGCAGCGGCTCCGAGAACATCGGCTGTATGCTAAATTAGAGAAGTGTCAGTTCTACAAGACGACTATAGAGTTCTTGGGTCACTGTATTTCTCCTGAGGGCATCGCCATGGAGCCGAGTAAAGTTGAGTCTTTGCAGAGTTGGCAACCCCCACGTCGTGTGAAGGATGTCCAGTGACTTCTTGGGTTCACCAACTATTACCGGACTTTCATCCCCAGGTTTGCTACCATGACAGCCCCCCTTACTCGGCTCCTGCAGAAAAAGACTTGGTTCCAGTGGGACGCTCCAGAACAACGGGCTTTCCAGGCTTTGAAGGAAGCCTTCATGAAGGAGCCCATCCTGAAGCATCCTGACCCGCAACGGCCATTTGTCGTGGAGGTGGATGCCTCTGACATTGCCATTGGGGCGGTGTTACTCCAGGCGATGACGCCCGGCGGTGCCCTCTTCCATTGCGCGTACTATTCACGGAAATTGAATCCGGCGGAGCGCAACTATACCATCTGGGAGAAGGAGCTATTGGCCATTAAAGTGGCATTCGAGGCCTGGAGGCATCATCTGGAAGGGGCACTTCATCAAATCGAGGTCCGGATGGACCATAAGAATTTGGAGAGCCTGCAGACCGCTCGGAAATTGAACCAACGCCAGATCCGGTGGTCTCTCTTCTTTGCGAGGTTCAATTTCCAGGTGACGTACGTACCCAGCGGTCACAATCAAAGAGCGGATGCTCTGTCCAGGAAGCCCGAATATTCCCGAGCAGAAGACAAGCTTCTGCCCAGAACAGTGCTCCCTATCGAGTCTTTTGCTGCGATATGAGAGCCGATAGATATACGGGCTCGGATTCGGGAGGCCCAGCAGCAGGATGGATGGGTGGCTCAGCGAAAGGAGGAGGTGGGGCCCAATTCCCCATGGACAGTCACGGATGGACTCCTCCACTATCGTGATCGGCTCTATGTTCCTGGGGGCCCGCTCAGGGGACTCATCCTCAGCCAGTGTCACAACAATCCGGCGGCGGGGCATTTTGGCCTGTTCAAGACCCTGAACTTGGTCTCCCGGACCTTCTGGTGGCCCCGAATCCGACACGACGTTCAGACCTACGTCTCCTCTTGTATTTTGTGTAGGCAGGCCAAGTCAGCGACAGGGGCCCCGCCCGGCCTACTGCAGCCCTTGCCGACACGCAAACGACCCTGGGGGGCTGTGTCCATGGACTTTCTGACGGACTTACCCCCATCTTCTGGATTCACAACGGTGTTTGTGGTGGTGGACATGCTGACCAAGATGGCGCATTTCATTCCATGTCGTGGCTTGCCATCTGCCCGCACCACCAGTCGCATGTTCATCCAGCAGGTGTTCCAGCTACATGGCCTTCCTGATAGGGTCGTGTCCGATAGGGGGGCCCAGTTCACAGCCCGTTTCTGGCAGGGGTTGATTCAGGCGTTAGACGTCAAGATCTGCCTCTCGTCCGCACATCATCCCCAAACTGACGGAGGGACCGAGAAGGTCATTGGAATCCTGGAACAATATCTGCACTGCTATGTCAATCAGCAGCAGAACAATTGGGTGGACTATCTGGTGGTGGCTGAGTTTGCATTCAATAACTCCCAGCACACCTCCACGCAGATGACCCCATTCTTAGCCAATGTGGGCTACCACCCTCGGTTTTTCCCTCTTTCCCCATTAGATGCACCGGGACCACCAGCAAATGACTACATGGCAGAGTTACAGGCGATCCATTGATTGGTGCAGCGACAGTTGGAGAAGGCCAAGGCTGACTACAAAAGGTTTGCTGATCGGTCGAGGCGGGATACGCCTCTACTATAGGTGGGAGACCGGGTTTGGCTGTCCACCAGGAACCTACCGTCCACCCGGCCAGTCAAGAAATTAGACCACCGATATGTAGGACCGTTCCCCATCGAGGCGGTCATCAATCCGGTCGCCTATCGCTTAACTCTGCCACGTTCCATGCGGGTACATCCGGTCTTTCACCGCTCTCTGTTGGTGCCTGAGCAACCGGCGTGTCCACTCCGCCGAGCCAAACCTCCTCCACCAGAACAACGTGATGGAGACAGTGCTCCCGAGTACGAGGTTGCCAGCATTCGGGACTCCCATTGGGTGAAAGGTTGCTTCCAGTATCTGATTGAATGGAAAGGTTACGGACCGGAGGAGTTCACCTGGGAGGATGCAACCACCGTTCATGCTCCTGCTTTGGTGACCGCCTTTCATGACCAATTCCCATCCCGACCGCATCCGGATCGGCAGACCCGGGGGAAGGGCCCTGCGGTGCGGGATATTGTTGTGATTCCGTGCCAGCCTGTGTTCCCAACAGCTGAGTCTGAGGAATCTGAGGAGGAGGTGGAGGAGGCCGTTGAGGGGCCAGCAGGGTCAGAGGGAGGCTCTGATGAATTACAAGACTCATGGCTTGATGAAGAGCCTGGCCCCTCCAGTCGTGTTTCTGATGAAGCTCAGCTGTGTGAGGAGCAGGAGTCAGATTCGGAAGGCTCACACCTGGATGAGCTAATTGATGCTCGCAGACATCGTCAAGTAGCAAGGAAAAAACAACAACAGTCTATGCGACTACTCCAAAGTAAAAGGAGAAGGCTATGAGAGGCAACGCCCTGGGACTGCTGTATAAAAAGGGGAGGTGTGGGCGTTGCTGGTTGCTGAAGGCAACCGTTTGCAAAGTGCTTCTTGGAATCCTGGTCTGTTCGTCTTGTTTGCAACGTGTTCCTGTGGACTATTTCCTTCCTTTGGACTTGAGGTTTGCTGTTTGTGTTTTGGACTTATTGACAGGATTGTCAC
>NW_015388556.1:0-11083 GCF_001527695.2 Protobothrops mucrosquamatus
TCCATTGGACATGTTAATAGATGAACTTTGGTTTTATGGAAGTAATCCTCTCCACCTAGTCTTTCTGGACCCTCAGTAATACTTAATATAACTAATAGGATAGATATTTCAGAGACATTAAGCATAAGGCAATGATGTTGCATTTATCTTCCTATTACCATCCTTTGATTTTTTTTTTTTTTACTTTCTTTTCTGGACCTAAAAATAGGAATCCAGATGAAAGATAAGCTATTGCGTTCTCCAATATTCACAACCAATCAGACATAATTACTTGCTTGCTTGGAATTTTACATGGAGCTGCTTGCTTGGAATTTTACAACACTGGACACCATGCACAGTTAAAACACAACACTAAAGAATCAACATAATTCAAACACAAACATTTGTGTTTTTTATTTGCTTCCATTTAGCTCCATCCTTACCTGAGAATAGTCTTATTTAACAACAGTGTTGGGGAAACAGTTTTCTTTAATAAAAAAAGGGGGAATTGGGAACTGGATTTGATATCATCAACTGGATCACCTTCCCAAACAAAACTTTCCTTAAAGTCAAAGTTGGAAAGATAGATCCACTGACTTCCCCAGAAGAGTCTTTCATGATTTCTGAAGAAAACATCATCTGGCCGACCATGTTCAACCAAGTATTTCCTACTGATATTTCAGGTTTTCTAAAATCCTCCCCACTACCATATTCAAAAATCACTTTTATCATTTGAGTGACTCATTAGTAGTAAAATTAAGGCAATAAAATATGATGAAAGAGCAGAGATCAGATTACACAGGGCTTCTGTTACTAAACTTGTCTTTCCAGAAATCTATGGGCTTTCCTGAATGTACCAATTATCAGCTATCATTCTCAGGTTGTCCTACATAGGAAACCATCTTTGAGTTATAAAAGCTGGAAATTATTTAATAATAAACAAGCGACATGCTGAGATACTGTACTGGTTGAAATATCTTATTCCTGTCCATTGTTACCTTATAATTTTATTATATTCTAATGGCACATTGTCTAAGACATATTTTAAAATCCCAACTATTTTCTTTAGTTTTCTAAATTTAACCTTCAAATTTGCCAAGATTAAAACATCCTCTATTTCATAATTTCTACAAGACTGACTAGATGCAATTGGAACTCTGTATCCCATGAGTAAATTGTCTGTAGTATTTATTTTCAGGAACTATTTGGCAGAAAGGACTGGACTCAATGAAAATGCAGATAATTCCAAAGTTTAATTTCACCTACAAAGTGTGGGATAAATTACCAATCAGATTCAACTCAAAGGTGCTTTTCAAAGGCAACTGGACTTTTTTTTTTCTTGAAAATGTTTTGCTTCTCATCCAAGAAGCTTTTTCTCAAGGAATTGAATGTTTCTGAAACATTTTCAAGGAAAAAAGCCAATAAAGTTGGTTGCCTTTTGAAAAGCACCTTGGAGACAACCATGACCTGGATGATTGAGAATCCTCATAGATATTTACCAATCAGAATGACCAAATCTGAAATAACCTAGGAAACCCTGACCTATTATAAAATTTTCTGTTGCACGATCCTTCCATCCTCCAACATGACACTGAGATTGATACAAACAACACTCTTGGTGTCTATTTGACCAAACATATACAGGGTACTTTTCTGCCTGTGGATGGTCCCATTCTTAATTTGTAATACTGTAATACAAATAAAATGGGGGCCAATGCCTGTGGAGCAGTCTGGCTTCAATATCTGGGAATAGTTTGAATCTATTGAATCTGAGAAAATGGATCGGTCCTTAGGACTATGAGCTCAGCCACCTCTTCTTTAGATCCAAGTGGCTTTCAAAACCAACAAATATTCTACCCTTCTATATAAACTCAGAGGATCATTGTGGGTAGCACTGTTTTTTGCTGGTTTGCCTTCTTTCTCAAAAAAATGCCATACTATGGGTCTTATTTGCTAGAAAGATGTATTTGATGAATCCTAGAGGAAGGAAGGAAGGAAGGAAGGAAGGAAGGAAGGAAGGAAGGAAGGAAGGAAGGAAGGAAGGAAGGATGGATTTAAATTTTATAAATAAGTGAATTTCTTATTTTAGTATTTGTATATTATCATATTCTTCAATTTATTTGTCCATTTGGTGAAAGAAGTACTGGTAAAGGACAAAGTAAAAATAAATATTTTCAAGTGACCGTTATTTCTTTACTACAAAGAAACTGATTCAGGTTATGTTTTTGTATATAATAAAAGGAGCAACTCTTGTAGCAGCAATCAAATTTCACAATTAATGAGGAAGGAGTCCTGTGACTGTTAGATTATTATTTTTTTCATTTCCCATATAGGATTGGTAAAGATATTTGTTGAAGGGCTATAAAATATCAATGGTGGATAAATTGATTGGTGGTGGCTCATGTCACTCATCAAGCCAGAAAAAAAATATGGTTCACACCATGTGACTTTGACGATATGCAGTAAAGAATCATTTAAAATGAGTGAAAAGAGCCAAGCTATATTTTTACTTTGCAATAAAAACAGTATTGAAAAATATGGTCTTCCTAGAACTTAGAACATTCTATTTTGAGATTGATTCACTTTGTAAATGTGGCTCAAATACCATGTTTCCAATGGTATTCCTTTATTATTTGCATATTCACTTGGCATTACACACTGTTCCCATCTCAAAGGACTCTGCACTGCTTCCATTAGAAAGCTTAAAAAGAATTGTCATGATTTAATTACATTACAAATACAATAATCAAAGTGCTTAAAGACCTATCAAAAAGATAAATAAAGGTGGGCAGGATCCTATAACATTATGGGTCAATTTCTTTTTAGTTCTTTGGGAAAAAAATCATGCTTTAATGTACGCCCTAATAGGTCAAAGTCAGATAGTTGTATTTTTCCAGAGAATTTAAAGTTTAAAGCTACAGAACTAGCATTTGTTCATTTGAATTTTCATTATTTTTCTCTATCTCTTTTACAGTTTTCAGTTATGAGCTCTTTTTTTTCCTAGCCCATACATATCATTATTCTACTTTCTCCACAGTCTCCAAGGAGCTTCACCAAACATTCACTGATTTCCCCTATAATTACCCAAAGAATCTTACTAATGTGGTTTTTTCTCAACTCTTTCAGGAATTCTCAGGCACAGCACCAAAGAATAGCTCAAGATTGAAAGGGTCTGTTAATTGTGGGATCAGAATGTCAGAGATGTAACAACCTTTTTTCTTAGAAAGAATATTTATTCTAATAAGTGAGAGTTTTTCCCCCTTATGTTTCATTCTTACAGATAGAACTGGTTCATATGTAGTGAAAAGTATTTTCTTGAAGAAGATGGAATTTTCCATGGTAGTGATGGCAATGTTGTCAATGTTTCTGTCAGGAGCTACATGCCTTATTCTGCGTATTAAAGCATGTTCTGTGGGGAAACTTCCCTTTATTAAGCACAAGTATTTTCTGCCAGGAGATTTCATAATGGCTGGGATACTATCTCAGTTCTACATGATATGGGATCCAGTTGGTTTCACAAGGCACCCATCTGAAGAACTGGTTGATGAGTTCATGTAAAGACTTTCTCTTCTTAACTATAGCATATCTTAAAGCATATATCTTTCTCTAATAGGTTGCCCTGGCAAATAAATACACAAACACACTTATGACAACTCTCCCACTGGTATTTTTATTCAAATTCCATATTGAGATTTTCTTTTTTTCTTACGGTTAAATGAATCGTTAGTAATATACTGTCAAGGTGCTGTACTATTTGTAGCTAAATCTATGTTAATCATTTAATTCTTTCACTTAATATTAGGGAACAGTTGCATGCTTTGAATTATTTTCCAAACAGAGGTTGAGCATGCATGGAACAAAGACTTATGAATGAAACATCAGTGCCTTTAATTGGGATAAGATCTATCATTATCCCAGAAAAAACATAATATGTAACATTTGTCCTCAAGTTTACTCCAAAAACACTTTTCATGCCTATATCCACCATAAAACATACCCAAGAACGAGATAAAAATATAAGGCTAAATATATATATATATATATATATATATATATATATATATATATATATATATATATATATATATATATATATATATATATATATATATATATATATATATATATATATATATATATATATATATATATATAAGAATTACATATGGGTTTTAATATGATCATTTTTCTTCAAGCAATTTTTTATCTGTTTCTAGTAAAAATTGTTTATGATGAATTAAAAGAATCATAACATCCTGCCTAGATCCACACAATATATCTTTCATTGCAGATTTTTCCTGCAGAACTACCAACATATCCTGGCCTTGGTTTTTGCTGTAAAGGAGATCAATGAAAATAAGCATATATTATGCAACATGAGCTTGGGTACTGACATCTCTAACAGTTATTACACGGCGGGATTGACTTACTTGGCTTCAATGGAGCTTCTCTCAACACGTGGCAGATTCATCCCCAACTATAAGTGTGATGCCAAAGACTGGGCAGTATCTGTTATTGCAGGACCTAACTCTTACATCTGTCCCTTCATAGCAAACATCTTGAATGTCTACAAGATGCCCCAGGTGAGATTTTTTTTTCTTGCACTAAGTATACACTGTAAGAATAACCTTGAAAGACAGGAGGAAGAACTGCAGTCCTATTTAAAAAAAAGTCTGATAAAAGAAATTTGAGACTAAACCAGAAGTGTTCTTTGAGAGAGCATCTCAGGATTAACACCCACTCCTCCCCAATTTTCTGGAAAGTTAAGGCAGGAGGAAGGGAAAGTGTTTTCCTACTTGAAAGGTTAATGTCATCCCTTCCAGATTGTCCAGGGTAGGAAACCAAAATCACACATATTAATAATTCTTTTATTGTAAGGTTATAATAACAGAGTCTTGCAAGTCTTAAACTACCTCCAATTATTTCTTTTATAAAGTAATGTTTACAAAAATACAACAAATAAACTAACTTTTCTTTTTATTAGTTTTTTGTGGTATGGAATTAAAATGGCAATCCATACAATGATGAACAACATACCATGTGTTTGAAGAAGAGATAGATAATTTTAGGTACTTAACTTGATTTATTCTTCAATCTGAATCTATGATGAATGTCAGCTCTGATAGATTGTCTAGACTAGAAAACAAAATCATGAATACTAATAGTTATGTTATTGTAAGTTACAATAATCTTGCAACCCTGAATGAACTCACTTTTTTTTACTTTTATAAAGCCATGTTTAGAAAACAACAAATAATAATTTCTTTCCTTGAATATTATATTTTGTGATGTGGAATTAAAATGGCAGTCCAAACCATGTGTTTGCAGATGAGATAGATATTTTTTCATACTTTACTTGCTTTATTTCTCAATCTGAATCATCTGAACAAATTAATATACAATGATTCTTTGACATATTTAAAAATACACTTAAGAGAAATGTCAATATATTGTCATGCATCCATTTTCCTACCATGCTTTAGTAAAAATATTAAGAATTCATGGACCTGATTGAGTAATACTTATCTTGATCTTTGTACTGCACACTGGTCTTCTTTCCTTCCTTCCTTCCTTCCTTCCTTCCTTCCTTCCTTGCTTGCTTCCTTCCTTCCATCCTTCCTTCCAACCTCCCTTCTTCCTATCTATAAATGTTATTCATGGTAATTCAAATAATTTAAAAAATGAAGGTATATAATACAAATGAATGAATGTACGCTATATCTATACTGGTATTCAATTTAACCTATACAAGATCTCTTTGTTGGACTTTATACTTAGAAAACTTTTCTTTCCATTATATAAAAGAGATTTTATATACATTGGGTATGACAAGCTATGGATTTGGGTGATTTGATTATTATTGCAGAGTCACATGGAGGTGTTAAGAGGGTGAAAGAAGAAAGCCAGAGGAGTTTTAGAGAGATAGCATGTTGGTTTTATTGTAGTGTTTTACAGAGGTGACCATCTATAGAAAAATGGGATTGGAGTTGTTGATTAATACAGAAAGAAGCAAATTACAACCTTTATGAACATATACAGTTTTTAGAGGATTTTTTTTTCAATGTACACTTTCCAGAGTCACTCTATCAGTGAGGTAGGTGGGCAGTGGTTTGCTCTTCAAGCTTGTTTCAATTTCGTTTCTGAACATAACATCATCAGCAGAATTTTCTTATCCTGTTTTCCTTAGCTTATAAATGTCTTATGTGCCAGTGAGGTCAGTTGGTTGTGTGATTGCCAAATTCTAAAGCTTACTTGCCTAGTAACCTAGCAGCCACATTCATAGCACCTCTACTCTCCAATCTTTCTTCCAAGACAGCTCTACATATAGCATGTTGCAGTAATCTGATTGCAACTGAGTCGATGTCATCAGATTATCATAGGGAGCTTTGTATTTTCCATTTCTGTTCTAAACGGTGGGGCAAGGAGATCTACTTCCAAGTAATCTTGCCACTATCTCTCATACCAAATCACATAATGTCATATCATATCATATCATCATATCTTGGACAGTAAGAAGAAGATATATTAGCAAAATGTGGATTAAAATAAATCTAGAAAGAGTGCAGAGAATGATTAGGACACTGGAGGGTAAAACATACAAAGAATGATTGCAGGAATTGGGTATGTCTAATTTAATGAAAAGGACTAAGGGTGACTTGATAGCACTTTTCCAATATCTAAGGGACTGCCACAATGAAGAGAGGCTCAATCTATTCTCCATAGCATATGAAGGCAGGACGAGAAGCAATGGATGGAAAGTAATCAAGGAGAGAACCAACCTAGAATGAAGGAGACATTTCCTGACAGAAAAATTAATCAGTGGAACGATTTTCTTCCAGAATTTGTGGGTGCTCCATCCCTGGAACATTTTAAGAAGAGACTGGCTAGTCACTTGTCTAGAATGGATGGGCTTCCTGCCCAAGCAGGGGGTTGGACTAGAAAACCTCCAAGGTCCATTCCAACTGTGTTATTCTGTTATCCTGCTAAGGTTCAGGAATTACTGAATCAATAGATTGTCAAATCTCTAGCATTCAAATATTAAATTAAAGGAAAACCTGGTTTCTTTCTAGATTATATTTTTCTTGACGTTTGTGAGGAACACAGTCAGAATCATAGACTCTAATACCCAACTATTTTAAATTATTTTTCCTAGCTTCTGTATGGATCTGCTCCAATGAAAGATAATAGCGAACACACAGTTTTCTTTCATCGTTTTTTCCCAAATGAGGAGCTTCAGACTAAGGGGATTCTTCAACTGCTGTTGCATTTAAAGTGGGTATGGATAGGGCTGATTTCCCAACCTGATGAGAGTGGACAGAGGTTTGTACGGAATGCCCTTACATTGTTTGTCCAGAAAGGTATTTGCTTTCACTTCGTGGAAGAGTTGCCCAATGAAACTTTTTCTAATCACATTGAACGTGTATTTAAAGATTTTATTGACATGTACAAGATTGTCATGAACAGCACTGCCAATGTTGTGATTCTCTACTGTGAAAACCACAACATTGGCATTTTCAGAATATTTCCCCATCTTTCAGAATATGAGGATATACCAGTAAAGAGAAAAGACAAAGTTTGGATCATGCCAGCCCAGATGGAGTTCACATCAGTCCCTTTTCAAAAAATATGGCCTTTGGACTTTATTCATGGTGCCATGTCTTTTGCAGTTTCTTCCAAGGAGGTGACTGGGTTCAAACCATTCTTGCAGATGAGAAGCCCTACTTCAGAAGAAGAAGATCATTTAACAAGATTGTTCTGGGAGCACGCATTTGAATGTTTTTTCTTTAAAGATAAGTTAGATGAGGACGCTGGAGTGTTGTGCACTGGAGAGGAGAAGTTGGAGACTCTTCCTAATTCTGTGTTTGAGACCACCATGACTGGGCAGAGTTACAGCATTTATAATGCAATCTATGCTGTGGCACATGCCTTGAAAGCCATGCTTTCATCAAAATACAAACACAGAGCAAGGGCGGACCATGGAAGCCTGATGACTATCAAGGAAGAAACATGGCAGGTAATAATAAAAGAAATCCCAATGACACATTGATCAAGCCTCTCTGATGCCATCAGGTGATTTTTATGACTACAAAACATGTACATTTCAGGTTCAGTATCCACATAGTTTACACAAACTCATGGTTTATGTTTCATGACAAAAGTATGTAGAAACTATGTAAAAAAGATCCATTTCAAAACATTTGACTAAATGAAGCTTCATAATTCACTTTGAAATTTTGACAAACCATTTTACTTGGTGATAATATGTTTATTAATATTATGGTTCACTTGCACAGTAGTATTAGCAACTTCTAAATGGTAGTTGTGTACATTTAGTTTGGATATTTATTTCTCCAGATCAATTGCATTTATTTATTGAATTTATATGGCCGCCCATCTCACACATGTAACACTGGACACCATGCACAGTTAAAACACAAAGCTAAAGAATCAACATAATTCAAACACAAACATTTGTTTTTGATTTGCTTCCATTTAGCTCCATCCTTACCTGAGAACAGTCTTATTTAACAACAGTGTTGGTGAAACAGTTTTCTTTAATGAAAAGGGGGAATTGGGAACTGGATTTGATATCATCAACTGGATCACATTCCCAAACAAAACATTTCTTAAAGTCAAAGTTGGAAAGGTAGATCCACTGACTTCCCCAGAAGAGTCTTTCATGATTTATCAAGAAAACATCATCTGGCCGACCATGTTCAACCAGGTATTTCCTACTGATGTTTCAGGTTGTCTAAAATCCTCCCCACTACCATATTCAGAAATCACTTTTATCATTTGAGTGACTCATTAGTAATAAAATTAAGGCAATAAAATATGATGAAAAAGCAGAGATCAGATTACACAGGGCTTCTATTACTAAACTTGTCTTTCCAGAAATCTATGGGCTTTCCTGAATGTACCAATTACCAGCTATCATTTTCAGGTTGTCCTACATAGGAAACCATCTTTGAGTTATAAAAACCGGAAATTATTTAATAATAAACAAGCGAAATGCTGAGATACTGTACTAGTTGTAATATCTTATTCCTGTCCATTGCTACCTTATAATTTTATTATATTCCAACGGCACCATGTCTAACACATATTTTAAAATCCCAGCTAATGTCACATTATTATAATGTCACATTATTATAATGCATTCATTAAATGTGCCTATTTAATAATACGTTGAATTGAATCCTATATTTAGAATTTCTCCAAAAGCTATTCAAATTTGTCAGAATATCATATACACAGTGAAATATGAGTGTATAAAATACAACTATTGAACTCTCTCCTGGTTCCATTTCTGGATAGGCATTACCACTTTCTGTATGCAATGAAAATTGTTATCCAGGCTACCTCAAGAAAAAAATAGATGAGAAGCCTTTTTGCTGCTATGACTGTCTTCCTTGTGCAAAGGGGAAAATTTCAAACAGATTAGGTAAGATGTGGGATGTATATAATTGAGAAGACTTATTAATTCTCACCAGCAATATTGCATACCTATCTGTGTTTAATCTGCATGGTATTATTCTGAAATGTAATCAATTATTCAGAATTTGGAGTATTGGCCTCATTGAAGCAAGGTAACCTCGGTATTAGATGAAATGTGTTTGAATATTAGTAGCTGAGGTTGGTAGTTGAGCTGTTAGTTTGATCTCCTAGCTTGGCGATTTGGCTGCAAATGTTTCATCTCCATTCGTGAAGACATCGTCAGTGTGCTTTGAATTGTGCTCATATGTCAGAACACTGACCTTTAAATTGGTTTGGGTATTATTTGTCCAGTTGTTTCTGAGTCATGGTCAGGATTCAGGCTGTTTGACTGACTGGTTTGTTGTTGTGAATTGAATATGATGCTATGTTAGTATAAAAAAGCAAGTTGTCCTTTCTGGAGAGAAGCAGGCACATAAATAGATATGAAAGATAAATATTGGTCCTTCTGCTGGTCTGATAATGAACTATAATTTTCATGGATCTTTAACCCTTATAAATAACTGGAATTCTTGCTAAAATATTTGTGAAGAATATTCAAAATGAAAAACCTTTTGAATTAAGAGAAATTTCTCCAAAAATTAGATTATCTCTTTTTAAATGTAGAGAAGTCACTTATTGATAGGTTTTGGCTCATTTTCCATAAAATACATCAGTCATTAAGTAAAATGTCCAAACAGATGAGATCAAAAAGAAGTATTACACCGTTTCTCTGGAAAATAAGCTAGGAAACTCTGACCTATTACAAAATTTTCTGTTGCATGATCCTTCCATCTTCCAACATGACACTGAGATTGATACAAACAACACTCTTGGTGTTGGTCAAACACTATTTGACCAAACATATACAGGGTACTTTTCTGCATGTGGATGGTCCCATTCTTAATTTGTAATATTGTAATACAAATAAAATGGACATAACTAACTAGAAATAAATGGAGTTGCTTTCATAGCTTCTATGGGCCACAATTTGAGCAGTCCTTGGTGCTCTCTGAGCTTGGTGGTTTTCTTGCAGATATTTCACTACCCAAACTAGGTAACATCATCAGTGCAACATTAATGATATTGACTAGCACTGACGATGTTTCCAAGTTTGATTATGAAATGTCTGCAAGAAAACAACTGATGGAGGGAACTGAGCATTTACTGGCTGAATGCCTTTCCTGACACCATGTGGAGTTGGCAGCAGATATTTTTTCTTTGCACCCTAAGAGAAACATCTGCCGCTAATGAATTCTCAACCTCCCAAGTGGGAGGCGAGCATCTTAACCACTAGGCCACGATGCAGTTCTTAAACTCTGATCAATAAATAGTCCATTAATGTTTTCTTTTGCAGATGCAGTTGAATGTTTCCAATGTCCAGAAGATCAATATCCAAATGAAGCTCACAATCTTTGCATTGAAAAACATATAACTTTCTTGTCTTATGAAGAACCTTTGGGAATCACTTTGGCCACTGTAGCTGTCTTCTTTTTCGTATCTTCAGCTTTGGTGCTGAGGATCTTCATTAAAGAGTGGGAAACCCCCATAGTCAAAGCCAACAACAGGAATCTCACCTGTACTCTTCTCATTGCTCTCCAGCTATCTTTCCTCTGCAGTTTTCTTTTCA
>NW_015388556.1:11452-48350 GCF_001527695.2 Protobothrops mucrosquamatus
TTCTTCTGAGACCTGATTTAAACAGAAAGGACAAACTTATTAAAAAACACTGAATTATGTTTCTGAACCTTATACTGTAAACTCTCCTCACTGTTGTGTTTCCTTTTTCTGCTTGTCTTTGCAGTTTCGGAAAACTGAGACAGATGCACAAATGCACAAAATAAATATTTGTCTAATGTTGGAATGTGCCTAGGTTTATAACCATGTCAACAAATAAAGTACAATTTCTTCCCTTGGCAATTTTGCCCAGAATTCTGCTTGCTATTGCTCAGATTTGTTGTAGTCTTGGGTCTTCATGGATCATGGGTAATGCTTTGAAGGAGGCTTAAGTATAAGATGATAGTCACCAAAATCCAATTCAGAGCTCTTAAGAAGCTAAGTCCTTACTGGAATTTGATAGTAGTTTCCAAATTTCTTTTGGAGGGTAGGTATTGAGTAAATAGTGTAGATTCACTGTCAGAGCAGTCTAGGTCAGTGATTGTGAACCTTTTAGATACTGAGTGCCCCAAAACTTTCCCCACTCCACCCCCTGCCCCCTTCCCGCTCCCGCTCTGCCCTCCACCCACAGGCCACCCACCACCTCCACGGCCTGCCGCAGCAGATTGCCCATTTGGCCCAGCAGCACCATGGTGGTCCGTCCTCCGTCTGCACCCTGCAGCATCATCTGCGCATAATGGGGCGTGAGGGCAGAGTCTTATCCCTGTTGCCAGTCTGCCATGTCCTTGGCCGTGCTGCTCTACACAGGCCACACCTGGGGGTGACTTTCCTCTGGGGGGGCTGCTGATGAGAAGGGGCCACAGGGGGAGGCAGGGCTGAGGCAATGGCACACGTGCCCTCGGGCACCCGTGCCATAGGTTTGCCATCACTGGTCTAGGTGGATCATTTTCAGTCAGAATTTATGCATGGATGGTAAAGGCCAAGTACATGCATTGGCCATGCTAATAGATGAACTTTGGTTTCATGGAAATAATCCCCTCCACCTAGTCTTTCTGGACCCTAAGTAATATTTAATATAACTAATAAAATAGATATTTCAGAGACATTAAGCATAAGGCAATGATGTTGCATTTATCTTCCTATTACCATCCTTTGATTTTTGATTTTTATTTTACTTTCTTTCCTGGACCTAAAAATAGGAATCCAGATAAAGGATCAGCTATTGTGTACTACAATATTCAGAACCAATCAGCCTTAATAAAAATTGGTCCATTTTCACTATAACATTTCCTGAATCAAGAGTTTATAATTATTTTTTTGTATACTGCCTATACGCTCATGTAATGATCTCCATTTTTTGATGTTGACACAAGATGACTGCCTGGACATGTCTCTGCAGTTTTCTTGGCAAGATTTTCCAGAAGTAGCTTGCCATTTCTTGCTTCCTAGGATTGAGAGACAGTGACTGCCCCAGTTGGCTTTCATGACTAAGGCAGAACTAGAATTCATGGTATCCTGGTTTCTAGCCTGGTGCTTTNATGTAATGATCTCCATTTTTTGATGTTGACACAAGATGACTGCCTGGACATGTCTCTGCAGTTTTCTTGGCAAGATTTTCCAGAAGTAGCTTGCCATTTCTTGCTTCCTAGGATTGAGAGACAGTGACTGCCCCAGTTGGCTTTCATGACTAAGGCAGAACTAGAATTCATGGTATCCTGGTTTCTAGCCTGGTGCTTTAGCCACACTAAGAAACTGGCTCTTTATCTATCTTTAATGACTTCCACGACAAGGATCAATGGCAAAATATAACCTCATTTTGAAATGATGAAGACATGATGGCTTTAGCAAACACTCCCCACTCCAAATAGGGACAAAACTGGAGCAGCAGCAGAAATTGGAAGAATGCTACCCCTTCATTTACAGATGGATCAGTAGTGAGGAGTCCAAGAGAATTCTCACCTGAGAGATTCACAAACTCTCAAAGGGAAGGTTATTTCACTTCAGCTTAACAGCTGAATGAATAAATAGGAAGCCAGATTTTCTTGGATTTATCCTCAGTTCTCTTCATTCTATCCAGCTTCTCATAGGCTTTAGATCAAGGGTGTCAAACTGCCGGCCCGCGGGCTGGACACGTCATCCTGAAGCCACGCCCACCCCATCGCCAGCAATGGCAAAACTGTCTCAATATGTTGCACAACGTCACATGACGTCGCGAGTTTGACATATCTGCTTTAGATCCTGGGTCATAAGGTAGACTTTTGTTTGGCATAAAAATCAGCTGAATAACATTGATAGCAATAGTAATAGCACTTAGACCTACATACTGCTCCACAGTCCTTTACAGCACTCTCTGAGCAGTTTACAAGGTCAGCATATTGTCCCCAACAATCTGTGTCTTTATTTGACTAATCTCAGGAGGACGAAAAGCTGAGTCAACCTTGAGCCAGTCAGGATCGAATGCCTGGCAGTGGGCAGAGTTACCCTTCAATACTGCATTCTAACCATTGCATCACCACTGAGCCACTCATTCCCACTTTGGCCCATGAAGAAGACAATGGCAAGCTCCTTCTGAACATGTTGCCAGTGGAACAATTCTATGGAATTGTAAATACCACACGTCAAGTTTGACTCAATCAATTTAAATAACAACAATACTGAGCATAAATTTTGCCAAATGAACACATTTTATTATCATTATTTAAAAGATTGTTGGCCAGAGAAGATTAACAAACTCTTGATAATCTAAAACCATGGATGTTTTGTGACAGATAATAAAACTTTTTGCTTGAATTTTGGCATTTTTTAAAAATGAATTATGATGTCATGCTATCTGTACCAGTACAAAGCTAGTGCACTTGTTCTTTTCCCCTTATTACGTAACACATTTATTTTCTTTAGTTTTTTTACCTTTGATTGCAATCTGCTGTTTTTCCCTTGCTGCTACACAGAAAGCTACAAACCTTTTATACCAAGGTGACATCACTTATTTTCTCATGCGATATCACAAACAGTTGAGCAAGAGATATTATGCCATATAATTTATTTATTTATTTATTTATTGTCATTGTATGTGCGTACATAGTATACATATACAACGAAATTTACTTGACACCCCACACTCTCCCCCACACAATATAATTGACTGTGTTTAATTCTCTTCCTTTAGACCCTAGGGAATTTCGAGTAGCAAAACAAAACAAGAACCCACTCAACACTGACTGATGTTATTAACATTTCTTGTTCCTAAATATATTCAAACATGAAGCCTGAACAGTTAGGCTGTTTTTGCTATACATTTCTATGTTCAGATCAACCAAGAGAAACAGCCATAGCAATGTGATTTACTGTTACTCTTCATGTTATGGGTGATAATATGGCTTCCACTGCTCATATGCCATGATGCTAAATGCACCATCAGCAAACTGAGTATTAAATACAAGTCTTATCATTCAGGTGATGTCATCATTGGTGGCATTATTTTTCTGATCTACATAATGTCTAACCTGATCACCTTCAAAACAATTCCATCTGAAGAAATTATTGATGATCCTGTGTATGTAACCATTATTCTTAAACATACCAGCACTCAAAAAAAGATGTTGAGACTCAGGAAAGAGTGCAGAAAAGAGCAACAAAGATGATTAGAGGGCTGGGTGCTAAAATGTATGAAGAATGGTTGTAGGAAGTGCAACTAGTCTAGTGAAAAGAAGGACTAGGGGTGACATGATAGCAGTGTTCCAATATTATATGGTCTACCACTATTTTCCAAAGCACTAGAAGTCGACACAAGAAACAATGGATGGAAACTAATCAAGGAGAGAAACAACTTAAAACTAAGGAGAAATTTCCTAAGTGAGAAAAAATAACCAGTGGAAGTTGTGGGTGCTCCATCACTGGAGGCTTTTAAGAAGAGACTGGACAGCCACTTGTCTGGCATGGTGCAGGGTTTCCTGCTGGAACAGGGGGTTGGATTAGAAGACATCCAAAGTCCCTTTCAACTCTCTTATTCTGTTCTGTTCTGTTAGAAACCGAACCAAGCTTGTCTTCAGTTGTGAAGGATAGTCCTTATGATGGTTTATGACAACATAAAATCTAAACACAGTTATTCCATATGCTTTTCCAGACTATAACTCATTTCTTCAGATATATAGAATAGGGTTCTGAGAGAGGTTTTGGGTGGGGGGTGGTGGAGATGGGGGATGATGTGGAAGAATGATCTAGAATAATTATTTAAGGAGGGATCCAGAAAAGAGGGAGAATTGTTTTAGAGGTGAGAGACAAAGAGGATTATTTTATATAATGATTGTAAACAAAGTAGTAGTACAAATGGCAAACAATTTGCTTCCAAAGGAATTCCTGAGTCAGTCCTAGATACCTGAAAAGCCTAGATATTTCTTCAAAATTAAATTATCAATTCTTGCATTAGATTATTATTATGTTGAAAAAGGAGTTTAATTACACTGAAGTAGAGAAGGGAGAGAGAAAATGAATGGGAAGAAATGATGAAAAGGAAGGAGAAAATTTTAAATCTGACCACATAGAAAACATATATGTTTTCATTAACCAAATACCCTTGATATCAAAAATAAGATGTCCTAAGAGCTGAAAATGTTTCATTTCCAAGTTTTACATATTGCTTTTTTCAAATGTGTTTCAGTATAACACATTTAATATTTCAACATCCCAATGCTATAAAAAAAATTAAGTAAAATAAATAGTTTACATTTCTGAAAAAAAATGGACACCATCTTATGGAAGAGCAAGGACGAGTATTTTCTATACTGTTTTCTTGGAGGGTGGGGTTCAGTCTAATTTTTGACCTTGTTTTTAACAATGATTTTTTTATTTGAAATTTAACAAATTCTTTGTTTGGAAATGCAAGTGGGTGACAGAGGCATTAAACTCTCTTGAAGGATGTTTCTACAGAACTACCAGCATATCCTATCCTTGATTTTTACCGCAAAGAAGATCAATGAAATTCCTCAGATCTTCCCAAATATCACTCTGGGGTATGATGTATCTAATAGTTATTTCATGGCCACATGGACCTATCTTGCTTCTATGGAACTTCTTTCTTCACAAGGCAGATTTGTTCCCAACTATAAAATACAGGTTGTATTATTGCAGGACCCAATTCTTTTATCTCTCAAGTTATGGCAGACATCTTGAGCATTTACAAGGTTCCACAGCTAAGCTCTACTCAAGAAAAAAACAAAAATCCTATTGATATGTGACTTTTTCTTTAATGAAAGCCAACCCTGGGCTGCATTAATAGAGGGATAGAATCAATATCACAAGAAGTTCTAGTACTACTTTACAAGACCACACTTGGAATACTGCATCCAATTCTGGTCACCACAATATAAAAAAGATGTTGAGACTCTGGAAAGAGTGCAGAAAAGAGCAACAAGAATGATTAGGGGACTGGAGGCTAGAACATACAAAGAATAGTTAGTTGTCCCAGTCCAATCCAAGATCTAGATGAGCAAACATGTCTTATTGGCAACAGAAGTTCAGAAGGTGAGGCAGAAAACATGGTGGTAACAAGACCCCTATGGGTCTGAACCCACCTTAGAAGCACAACATTGAGTAGATAAGATTGTCCTAATAAGACTAAGCTAGGACAATAATTCAGGAAGTTCCATTCAAATATAGATAGCGGCAGCCATCTCTGATATAAAGTCAGACTATTCGGGAAGATTCTCTCAAATGGATCATTGTATCAAAGTTCCATCCCCTTTGCTTGGGATTGGATCAACAAAGACTTGATGATCATCTGCCAGAGATGTTTTGGTGGACCATGTATTGAGCAGAAAATGGGACTAATTGGTCTCTAAATTCAGTTCTGGAATTCTAAAAGAAAGAAAGTGTTAAATGGATAAACCGCAAGCAAAAGCAAATCACTTACAATTTCCTTATAGACCAGCTGTCTACAAGGAATATAAATCCTTCCATTCCCCACCTTCTTGAAGAAGAAGCAAAACAACTTCAAGTTGCCTTCTAAAAAAGCACCTTCAGGACAAACATGACCTGAATGACTAAGAATCTCCATAGACATTTACAATTTCCAAGATTATCTATTGACCCCAGATAAGAATAAAATATTCTTTACTGAAATATTGTCTTTCTTGGTCTGGGTCTGGGTCTTGACCCCACCAAGAACGTCATTGCAAACAGTCTGCATTAAACTTTTTTTCTGTTTTTAAATGTGAAGCCCAGCCACACTCTGCTCAGAAGGTCTTTGTATAACCTCCATTTTGGAATTTGAAACTCATCCTCACCCAGAAGCTCATTGTAAGAGGACTGTTTATTCTTTCTATAGCTGAAGCCCAGGTCAGAGGTTCCTGGTCAACAGCAAAAACAAGAAGATAGCAAAGGTCATCCAGGACTGCACAACCAAAAGGGAGGGCCAAAGGGGGGGGGGCATATTGAAGGCAGATATGTGTGGGGGTTAATTTGAAGCACCCATGTGATCATTAAGTGCAGGCAGGGTGTCATGGAGGGAAGTGTGTAGTGGGGTGTCCCAGGGCTCTGTTCTGGGCCCAGTGCTCTTCAACATCTTCATCAATGATCTGGATGAGGGGATAGATGGGGAGCTCATCAAATTTGCAGATGACACCAAGCTGGCAGGAATAGCCAACACTCCAGAAGACAGGCTTAAGATACAGGAGGACCTGGACAGACTTGAACACTGGGTGCTATCTAACAAAATGAAATTCAATGGTGAAAAAAGTAAGGTTCTACATTTAGGCAAGAAAAACCAAATGTATAGGTATAGTATAGGGGTACTTTGCTCAATAGTAGTAACTGTGAGAGGGATCTTCGAGTCCTAGTGAACAATCATTTAAATGTGAGCCAGCAGTGTGCTGCAGCTGCCAAAAAAGCCAACACAGTGCTAGGGATAGAATCAAGATCACGTGAAGTATTAATACCACTTTACAATGCCTTGGTAAGGCCACACTTGGAATATTGCATCCAATTTTGGTCACCACGATGTAAAAAAGATGTTGAGACTCTAGAAAGAGTACAGAGAAGAGCAACAAAGATGATTAGGGGACTGGAGGCTAAAACATATGAAGAACGGTTGCTGGAATTGGGTATGTCTAGTTTAACAAAGAGAAGGACAAGAGAGGACATGATAGCAGTATTCCAATATCTCAGGGGCGGCCACAAAGAAGAGGGAGTCAAGCTATTTTCCAAAGCGCCTGAAGGCAGGACAAGAAGCAATGGATGGAAACTCATCAAGGAGAGAAGCAACCTAGAACTAAGGAGAAACTTCCTGACAGTTAGAACAATTAACCAATGGAACAACCTGCCTCCAGAAGTGGTGAATGCTCCAACACTGGAAGTTTTTAAGAAGAAACTGGACAGCCATTTGTCCGAAATGGTATAGGGTTTCCTGCCTGAGCAGGGGGTTGGATTAGATGACCTCCAAGGTCCCTTCCAACTTTATCATCATCATCATCATCATCATCATCATCATCATCATCATCATCATCATCATCATCATCATCATCATCATTATTATTATTATTATTATTATTATTATTATTATTATTATTATTAAAATTCTGAATTTTGATCATGTGACATCCAAACAAACTTCAAGGGAGAGTTGCTGCAAAGGCCACATCATAATGCATGGGTCATAAGTTCCTTTTTTTCACCACCATTATAACTTTGAACAGAGTGTGGAACATGAAAATATTGGCTATTGTTCTTCTATGCAAGACTTAGGCCCAGCTGAACTAGATCAGGCCTCATGGAAAAAGTATTGAACCAAAGTCTGTGCTATGTTCCATTTTGCAGTCCAAGGGAACTATTTGTAATCTAAACTGCAACTGTACTTTACTCAATATGATTTTGCTAAGCTTGCTTGTTTCAAATATATTTAGAACATAAGGACTGGAATTGTGAGAAATGGTAAACTGAAAGTAGTTGATGGGTGCGAGTTCAGATGTACAGTACATAGGTATGAGGAAAGTTATGATCAGCAGAAAGTCTGCAGAAAGTGCAAGATTGCTGACCATTTGTCTGCGGTTTTAGGATGGGAAAGGGCATAAGAAGTTGGGACCAGAGCTGATTGATTGGCCATTGGCCAATAGCCGTCCTTGCTGGATCTGCTATGCCATTGAACTTCATTGCAATAGGTTGCTAATGTAAGTGATGTTATGATGTTTGCTTATGTTCCAAATTATTACTGAAATAAACCTCTGAATCCTAAAGTAAAGTATTGCTTTGTGTTGCTGTCTCTTGTTTCTTTCATTGGGTTTTTCCATGACAGAGTGAAAAAATGGTCATAAGTTAAGGACTACCTTTATATTGTAACTATATATAGAGAAATGTATATTGTTACATTTACTTCAAACTTCTTTTAAGCATTTCAGAAGCCACTTCTTTATAACATTTTTTTATCCTTTTATCCAGCTTGCCTTCAGAAATTGTGGGTGCTCCATCGCTGGAGGCTTTTAGGAAGAGACTAGATAACCAGTTGCCTGGAATGGTATAGGGTCTTCTGCTTAAGCAAGGAGTTGGACTAGAAGACCTCCAACCAATATACTCCAACAGTATATTACTGTTATTCTGTAATATACTGAATGTCAGCTGGTACAATGAAGCCAGATGGAAGTACCAAAATGTGGGGTGGGGATAATCAAAACTGCCCCTGTGGTTGTTAAGGGTAGGAAGGCTGCCAAGCACCTGACTCTCCATTGCATGACCCCCCAGGGTGCTGCAATTGCCGCAACATCAAGCATAGGTTGTAAGTCCCTTCATTCAGCACATTCATCAATTTTAGCATTATAGCAATAGCACTTAGACTTATATACCACAGTGCTTTACAGCCCTCTCTAAGCAGTTAACAGACTCAGCATATTGCTCCCAACAAACCGGGTCCTCAGTTTACCGACCTTGGAAGGATGGAAGGCTGAGTCAACCTTGAACTGGTGAGACTCAAATTGCCGAACTGCTGGCAGCCGGCAGTCGGCAGAAGTAGCCTGCAGTATTTCATTCTAACCACTGCACCACCACGACTCTTATATTATCCTTGCAACTTAAATGTACTTGAAACTATCCTTCAGAAGCCACTTCTTTTTTTTTCTTTCATTTACTGTAGTTAATTAACTTTAATTTCTAGGACATTCTTCTAGTGTGCCCTGCACATTTTTATTCTTTTTTTTAAAAACAAGTTTTATTGTTTTTTTCTTTTTACAAACAAGTGCTTAGGAAACAACGTGATGACAGGGTAATCAATTATCCAAGAGCAAAATCATACATTTGTAATTCAAATTAGATCATTAAAAACTCCCTCTCTATTCCCTCAAATAGTATATTATATTCAAATTAATGTATTTCAATACAGTTAAGTCAATCAAAACAATCATCAATAACATTTCATCTATATGAATCCAAATTCTATATTAAGCTTTATTATTTTCAATTAGCATATTCTGTTTCGCTACAATAAAAATGTTATTAACACTTCAGGTGTCTCTCCATTCCCTTTTTCCTTAACATAGTCAGTAATAATTTATTAATGTCATTTCTTCTTTTTTCAAAAATCTCTCTTAGTCTTCTTTCATTACCAAATAACTATCCTTTCTAACAACATAAATATTATTCCAAAAAATACATTTCTACTCTATTTTTTAAATCTATACTCTATCAATCAATCAATCAATATCTATATCAAACTCCTTTAATCCCCACCCAGAATTGCTATATTTTTATTCTTTTAAAATGTTCTTTAATAAAAACTAGAGTAAGTATATGAAATCATTCTTCCAGATGTCAAAGAGAAGAGAAATGTAAAACTAAGATTTTAAAGAAGATCTGTCTTTTTCAAACTCAGAAAGTTAAAAAATAATGAAAGAGAACATGGGAATAAAGAAGTCTTTGGAAAAAACAAATACATTTCTAATTGCTGAGATATTCTGACATCCTTTTAGTTCAATGATTTACAGCAGGAAACAGGGTTTTTCCCCCCATTGCTACTTGATGATAATAAGATCCAGACCGTATTATCCAAATATTAGATCATTGTTAATGATTAGCAAACAGCAGATCTCTTTTAAAAACTTAATTATTCTCTTCATTAAAAAGATCAGCTAAATAATCAAAAATTGAAGTATTATTAAAAGTAGAGTAAGTCATGAAACAGTGAAAGGTTTTATTGTCCAATTCCATTTATAAGAATTTGACACACTGTTATACGTGCCAAGGATATACAAAATTGGTAAAGTCAGTAAAGACAAAGTTTTTATACTTAGAACAGGATTATTAATTCCATTTCACAACAGAAAAACATATAGCAATGATTTAATGATCAGAAATCCTTTCTTTTTACAAGTTGCTCTTTGCTGTTAAGGTCAGGCCTCAACAAAATAATGTAGCATTTGGGGAAAAAGATGCATCCCAATAAACCAGCACTAGAAGCTAAGATGGAAAAGATCTCCACAGCTACCATATACTTTCCTTTGGTGCTCAAATACGTTGGAACAAAAGACAACCAAACACTGCAAAATACCAGCATGCTAAAAGTGATGAACTTGGCTTCATTGAATGTGTCTGGCAGGTTCCTAGCTAAAAAAGCCACCATGAAGCTGACCAGAGACAGAAACCCCATATAGCCCAAGACAAGATAAAACATCACAACAGATCCTTCATTACATTCTGCTATGATCTCTTCAGTCATTGATCGCATGTTAAGTTCTGGAAAGGGTGGAGAAGTGATCATCCATGCCAGACAAATGTCTACTTGAATGAAGGAGCAGAAAAAGATAATTAAAATGGACATTCTTTTGCCCAACCATTTTCTCATGCTGGAACCTGGTTTGGTAGCCATGAATGCAGCTATAACCATGATAGTTTTGGCCAACACAGAAGAAATGGCCACAGAGAAAATAATGCCAAATGTAGATTGTTGGAGGAAGCAAATCATTTTGAGAGGTTTTCCAAGGAAAAGAAAAGAGCAGAGGAAGCACAGCAGAAGGGAGATGAGGAGAGTGTAGGTGAGGTCCTTGTTGTTAGCTTTAACAATAGGGGTGTCCTTATACTTAATAAATATTCCAAGTATGAACATAGTAATGACTGAAAATAAAAAAGCAACTACCACTAAACTGATCCCCAAAGGTTCTTCATAAGTTAGAAATGTTATGGTTTTGAGGATGCATTGAACATTGTCCTTACTTGGATATTGATCTTCTGGACATTCAGAACAGGCAATCATGTCTGCAAGTAAGAAAGAGGCCATGAATCATGGAATCTAATAATCATGACTGATGTAGCACCAAGTGAAATATATCTTTTATGTTGGATTAATTCAGTGTTTTTCATACTTGGCCACTTTAAGAAGTCTGAACTTCAATTCTCAGAATTCTGGCTGGGGAATTTTGGGAGTCAATTTCCACATATCTTAAAGTGGCTAAGTTTTAAAAGCACTCAATGAGATCATTACATGATATTTACTGTAAAGGTAATTTATTGAGATGGGAATCTTTTCTGTTAGGGATATCCCAGTCAGGAACCACCACATTGGATATATTCCACAAGCTTCCTAAAGACCCATCCCTTCAGGTTTTGGTTGTCCAAGTCTTACGCATGGATGAATATGAGTGGGAGTGTTCACACATTTTCCAAAAGAACAAGATAGTGGATACAGCTCTGTGACTCAAGCCTTGCCCATTTTTAAATTTGTGACTAAAGCCCTGCACATTTTTAACAAGTGTCACATATATTACATAGATATAAAAAACAAGGGATCACATGGTCAAACTTGCTTTACATCTATGGTCACAGATATATGTACAGGATCTATCTATCTATCCATCTATCCATCTATCTATCCATCTATCCATCTATCCATCCATCTATCCCTCCATCCATCTATCTATCCCTCCATCCATCTATCCATCTATCCATCAATCCATCTATCCATCTAGCTAGCTAGCTAGCTAGCTAGCTATCAGCTATCTACTTATTTTAGTTATTTATCAAATTTACATAGCAGCCCATCCCACCAAAATGACTGGATAGCTCACCACAATGATATAAAACAACAATGTAAATAACCACAGATATTAAACCTTTACATTCATATTCATACATTTCTTAAAATCTAAAGATAGGAGCCCTAAATGATAAAAATGGCCACCTCAACAATAAAATCATCTGAAAAGCCTCTGATTGCAGGCCTGATAAAATAACCAGGTCTTGAGATCCTTTAGGAATATCAAAAGGTTTAAAAGATGAGAAGAAAGCACTGAATGCTGTGGCATCCAACATAGTAAGGGCTGAGGGTAGGATTTCTTCTGCCCAAGGACATCAGAAAGTTACCATGGTCAGTGGTATAAATAACTGCCCAGAGGTCAAGTAGGCAAGGATGGATGTATTACTCCCATCCCGCATGCATTAGAGGTCTTCAAAAAACACAACCAATGCCATTTCCATTCCATACTCTGGTCTTTTGCACCATTCTGGAGGTGAGTTACTTGATGACAATTGTCCAATATAGTGAGATTCAATGAGGCTTCTTCAAAAGGGAGTGAACCAAGGCCTCTTGAAGAAGTCAAGGAACAACTCCCTCTTTCAAAGAAGAATTAAGAACAACCAGAACCCACTACCCCTGGGGCATCTTAAGAAGCCAAGATGGCTATGGTTCTAGAGAGCATGTGGCCAAGCTCACAGTCCTTCAGATTCTCTCTCTATATAAAAGCCAAATAACCAGGCAAGAATTTTTCCCAGGAATTTTTTCTGGACACTACGACAAGGCCAATGTCCAATACAGAACAAATCTGAAAAATTTCCTCAGACAAAAACTTGCACAATTTCCTCTACACACCTCTTTTTTGTGCTCTCATTATGCAGGAGAACCTGTGTCATCAAACAGGGCTGGTGCAACAATCTGTAGATGCAGTAGGGGCAAAGAAGGATTGGACTTTCCCTGCTCTTAGCATCGTAAGGTAGGCCTTAATATAATCCCTAACCCATGTTTGCTCAAGTTTTTCTTTTGTTGAGTGCCAGCAATGCTTCATATATCTCTTCTCCTGTTTCATCTCCCTCAGCTCCTCCATAAACCATATGGAGTTCTGGGATCCCAGTGAAGAAAGAGTCCACATGACCACAATCCTATCTGAGGCCTCTATCAAAGGTTATTTTTGTTCATTTTAGGAATTCTTTGAAAGCTGTTCACTGTGGTATTAGCCAATTTTATGTACATCACCATGTGAAATCTTCTAGTGTGGGAATGAGAATTGGAATCAATGAAGCAAACAAATCAGATGCATATATAAATAAAATGTATTATCAATTTTGCACTGAAACAAAAAAATACATCACAGAGTAGAGTACAGTACAGTAGGGTAGAATAGATAGGTAGGGTAGCGTAGATTGGCATAAAATAGGGTAGGGTAGAGTAGGGTAGAGTAGGGTAGGGTAAGATAGGGTAGGGTAGATTAGAGTACAGTTGAGTAGAATAAAACAGAATAATTTACCTAACGTGTTTGAGATCTTCCCATCAGAACATGGATCACAATCATAGCAGCAAAATTTTTGCCCCTCTTTCTTTTTCTTCTGATAGCCAGGAGGACAGGGATTATTACACACTGAATGGGGCAAGACCTGTTGATAAACCAGGATAGAATTCAAAGCTGAAGTTTTGAGTAATATTGGATAATAATCCTCTAATCTACCTGCATAAATAGAGTATCAGAGATCAAAGGTTCATAACCTTTTTGCTAATCAGTTAGCTGAAGTGTGCAGGAAAAATACCGCTGTAGTATTGGGGGATTTTAATTAGCCTGACATTACCTGGTAAACTTTGCAATGAGTGTGAGATCAAGCAGGTTCTTGATAGTTTATCCTATGGGAATGTAGAGAAGGGAACTAGAGTGACAATCTAGAAATTAGGAGAAATGTTCTAACTATGAGAACAATCAGTGGAATAGCTTGACTCCTAAAGCTGTGGGTGATCCATCGCTGGAGGTTTTCAAGAAAATATTGGACAACCGTTTGACTAAAATGGTATAAGGTCTCCTACTTTGAGAAGAGTGTTGGACTAGAGGACCCCTGAGGTCCCCACCAGTCCTATCATTCTATGAAATGAAGTACCACACCTGGTAATATCTCCAACACTTTCTAATTATGTATAGAGCTACATCCAAACTGTTTCTACCTTTCCCCTCTCTGGATAAACTGAAGAAAAAAGAAAAATGTTTTTTTTAAAAATATATGCTGTGAGACTTTATACTTAGCTTAGTACAAGCAGAAAACAGAAACAATTAAAATGAGCACTGAGATGTGTTTGAATATTAGTAGCTCGGGTTAACACCCACACCAATTTACATCACAGAAAAAGGTATTTAAAGCCAGTGCTTTAAATACAGACAAGCACAATTCAAAGTGCACTGAAGATGTCCCTCTGAATGGAGACGAAATATTGGCAATCGAATCGCCAAGCTCGGAGATCAAATCAAAAGCCCTAAAATGAGCACTGATTAAAGTTTATCATTTTCTTCCTACTCTTTCTAGTTGATGGACATTCAAATGCTTTTTTCCCAACTTCAGGAGTCACTTATTCACTTTTTACACTATAATTCACACAACTGAATCGGAGGCTTTGCTCTATCAAGCACAATCAAGTTAGGCTGTACAAAATTTGCCAGCTCACTGATTCTCAAATGACTTACGACCTTATGATTTTCTTGTCAATTATGTTTTAATATTATTTAATTATTCCTGAATTTTATTTCATTTTTTTACTAGGAGTAGGAGTAATAGCAAAATACTCCATCCTCCCCCCACAAACAAATCCTGTAAATTATTTGCCATTTATAATTCCACCATCATCAGGAAAAGCAGACATACTTTGAATATACAGTAGTTCATTTAATTGATTAAAGGATCTGAAAGCAGGCTGAATAACCAAACTCATTTTTTAATCTCCAAATCTTTCATCCAAAATAATAAAATGACTCAAAATCTATACCTGCTTGAAATATTTGGGCCACACAATTAAATGTTTATGAATTGCAAATTCATTTTCTTCAAGGGCTTTGGGATCCATTTTTCTGATTTTGACTTTATGGCTTTACAATAGTCTTCCTACTCTTCCTAGTTGATGGGCTTTGTAGTGCTCAACCATAACATTAGGAGTCACTTTTTTAATACTATCTTTTCTACAATTAAGTCAGAAGCTTCGCAGAATTACCCATCTTTCCACATTTGCCAATTATAATTCCCCCAGAATAGGAAAAAACAGTCAAACTCATCTCCAAATCTGTCATCCAAAATAATAAAATATCTCAAAATCCATACCCTCTTAAAATATTTGGGCCACACAATTAAATCTTCATGAATCACAAATTCATTTCTGTCAAGTGCTTTGGGATCCATCTTTCCGATTTTGACTTTATGGTAGGAGTTATTTGGAAAAATGACAAAATTTGTAATGTCAAATCCAAAAAGCACTTCTCCATGATTGTTAATGGACACAGTTTCCCCAAGTGAATTATTGAATGAAAGGCCTTGAAGAAACAAGTGAAGCTAGATAAAAAGGAGAGGAAATAAATAAGAGGAAACAAAGCAATGGATTTATGGTAGAATGTGGTACAGAGAGGAAGTTCCCAAGGAGCTAAGAGGCAGATAAGCCTGGAATCTTTGGAATGCAGGAAGAGAGCCATGGTGGATCCATCCTAGCCCTTCACAGGGTATGTCTAACATTTATGCCAATTTGTGCTCTACTCTGAAAAGATGTCTGTCCTTAGGTCGGCAACAATAAAGAAACTATTCTGGGTAATTTCATTCTTGCTTCCTTGAGCCTTGCAGGATTATAACAGGACTTCCTGAAATTTCATTTCCCTCTAGGAAATGATAGTGGCATTACTGAGGTCCCACATTTTTCTGTCACTCAATTTTAAAGACGACTATAAGTAAATCATGACATGTGCACAAGTGACAGTTATAGGCTTCAACAACAGACATATAAATGTGGCACGCTTCCATATTGACATCATGGTGGCTTGTAATGGACACCTGGAGTCTGAGAAACCCGGTTCCAAAACAAAATAAGCCATGTCATGGTTTAGCGTGATTTATTCATTTAACTGCATAAGAATTATTTTTCAATCCCACATTGTTTTATCTTTGGTCTTTGTACTTATTCCAGTGCGTCAGAATACTTCTCATATTTTGGTGATCAGCACTGGCCATCTTGCTTTCATGCCTCTTAGAAACTGGTGTAAAGCAATGATTTTGCAAGGTTGAAATGGGTTGGGTTGTTTCACATTGCTTCCTTTAACAGTTCTTCTCAGCCTTATCTTTAAAAAGTGTCAAGCATGATGGCTTCAGCCTATGCCAAAGAATCCATCCTGCCACACACCCCAACATCAGACTGATGACAACCAGGCACATGATGAAGGTATTACAGGATGGGGAGGCTGCTTTAAAAGATACTGATTCCAACATCTGTGTCAAAACCACTCAACACTGAAGACCTGCAGTCAACCTTAGCCCTAACCCCATCATTAAACCATGACATGTCCGAATGATCAGCTTCCACAAGAGAGACTAAAATGGAACACATGTTACATGATTCTCTCCTTTCCAATTTGATACACAGGAAGAGCCTCAGAAGAGCTTTACATGGTACTGATCTGCTCCTGATAATAAAGGTGTCCTTGCCAGAAGTTATTACCTTCCAGGTGTCTTGCTCTTGAAGTTCATCCCTTGTATTCTCTGCTACTCTTTTGTATTTAGACCTGTGTAAGTTCATGCCATGAACAGCATGCCCTACAGCTTGGACTGCATTGTAGATACTGTAGCTGTGGCCACTCATTTCAAATAAGTGCCTAGGAAGGTTTTTTGGCTCTTCCCTCCCAGTACATGCTTCACCACTTTCCACTGGTTGATTGTTCTCTGAAAAGACACAATCAAAGCCTTGTTCCCAGAACTCTTTGAACATTCTAGCTTGTTGCATCTGTAATGGTTTGAACGCCCAAAGAAATTCATCAAACCCTGGCATTTCATTGGAGTGAATAGCAAAGGATATCGCTCCATCAAACATTTGCAAATCTGAAGGTCGATGAAGACTTGTTAAGATTAAATCCATTTGAGCAGTCAAAATCCACATTTTTCCACAGATGTTCTCCATATATCTCATGAATAGAAACAGAAGCATTGCTGTGATGCTTTCACCATAGAAGATGAATGTGTTGACTTTGAGGTCATTCAAATAAATATATATCGACTGCACTATCTCACCTTGAAACATAAAAAAAAATGATTGTTTGGGAAACCTCTCCACAAAAGCAGAGCAGATCCTGTTCTCAGAAAGAAGTGGATCCAGGGCTTGGAGGAAATTGTCTCCGCTGTCATCATCCAGAATTAAAAGGCCAATCCAGGTCCATCCAAAATAGTTAAGTAAATGAATAATCCCTGCAATCTGAAGGCTTTCATTGGGAGCCATGCGATAAAAAGAGGCAGACATCTTTGTTCCATGTTTCTTGGGAGCAAATGAGCCATAAGCGAGCTAAAATAATATGTGCAGTTGGTTGGTTATGGTTGGAATGCCTCTACCACAGTGGTTCTCAACCTTTTTGATGCCGCGACCCCAACTGGTCATAAGTTGAGGACTAAACCGGTCGTAAGTCGAGGACTAAACCGGTCATAAGTCGAGGACTAAACCGGTCGTAAGTCGAGGACTACCCAACCGGTCGTAAGTCGAGGACTTTCCCTGCCCGGGAGCGCCGCGCATGCGTGGTTCTGCCTCCTGCGCCGGCCGAGGCGTAGCTGGCAAGCAGCAGAGATGGAGCAGGCTGACCACCAGCTGGCCCAGCCCAAGGGAGGTAAGGCACCCGCCGAAAAAGGGGAAAAAAATGGCGGACACAAAAAATGGTGGACAAAAAAAATGGTGGACAGCCTTGCTTGGCAACCCCCATGAATTGGTCGATCGACCCCAAATGGGGTCCCGACCCACAGGTTGAGAACCACTGCTCTACCAACCTGAGAAATATATTTTGTTAAACAATACAGTTATACATTTTTCCCAAGCTCTTTTCTTTCATGGGCTTCCATTTTCAAATCTAAATAAAACATTGATCATTGTGATTGCTATGCACTAAACGATAAATAAATGAAACACTGCCATATTTATCTCATTGTTCAATTAATATAAACAACCCCATACGTTTAGCTGAGAAAGGTTGATGGACACAGGTTTCATGATGAACAGACACTAACCTACATTCTAAACTTACATTCTGGAATGCGATTCAGTAGATATGGTTTAATTCCAGTCTCCAGTTTTGATTAGCTCCTTTTGATGCATCATTGAAGTTGATTCTAACTTCTACTTGAGCCCATTTATAACACCAAGTACCCTAATCAATAAGATTGCTTTTGGGGAAATAAACTATCAAGAACATGTATTGTAATCTCATTTTCTGAGATGGATAGGAATGTGTCTAGTTTAATGAAAAGAAAGACTAGGGTGACATATAGTAATGTTACAATATTTAAGGGGTTGCCACAAAGAAGAGTGGGTCAACCTATTCTCCAAAGCACTTGAAAGCAGGACAAGAAGCAATGGATGGAAACTAATCAAGGAGAGAAGCAATTTAGAACTAAGAAGAAATTTCCTGACACTGAGAACAATTAACCAGTCAGAACTTGTGGGTGTTCCAACACTAGAGGTTTTTTAAGAAGAGATTGGACAGCTGTTTGTCTGAAATGGTATAGGGTTTCCTGCATGAGAAGGGTGTTGGACTAGAAGACTTCCAAGGTCCCTTCCAATTCTGTTATTCTTGATTTCTGGTGTATCCCCTCACTAAGGGGAATAATAATTGCTCCATGTTCCCTTCAATTTTGCCATATGGACAGGTTTTCATATATATCAATACATACATCCTACCTGTGAGATTTTATAAAGGCTTATGATATCTGACATGAAGAATGAGATATCAGCACCAAATCCTCCAACAATGGCCACAACGAGATTCTCCTTGATATCACATCTGTAGTTGATAACCAATTGATCTGATCGGAAGAGCAGCTCCAAAGTGGAACGGTAAGTCAACTGAGCATCAAAATAGTTGTCACAGATGAAAAATCCCAGGGTAACATTAGACAGGAGTCTTGGATTTGAGTTGATCTGTTTCACAGCAAATGCGAAACTCAGAGAATGCTGATAAAACTTTAAAATAGCTCTGAAAACATAATTCAGGGATAAGTGAAATATTAAGGATTGAGGCAAGATGAATGTATTATGTGAAGCAACAATAACAACCACAATAAAAGTTTCACATTGCGATAGGAATCAGGTATAAAGACTATTGAGAAACATTTAGTAGATCATGAAACTGAGTCAACAACTGGACTAGCTTGCCAGAAACTATGATGTGGAATCCATTTGTAGAGATAGAAAAGAAGGGAGAAAGAAAAGAGGAGGAGGAGGAGGAGAGAAGGAGAAGGAGAAGGAGAAGAAAGAAGAAAGAAGAAGAAAGAAGAAAGAAGAAAGAAAGAAGAAGAAAGAAGAAGAATTATTAATGCAAGATCCAGGTGAAGACTGGTTGAATTCTTTGAGTTCATTCTTACAGTACATTATTTATTCCTACTAAATCTTGCCTCTTGTTCCTATTTCTCCTTATATAATATTCATTATATTGATTTGCCATTCTTGCAGTTTTTAAATCTAATTATGTAGATTTCACATCTGCTGATACTTTTAGTGAGCATCTGTGACAAGTCAAACAAATCCACTTACTTTAGATTGGCCATGCTGCTCAGAGTTTCTTTTATGTAAGGAGAAACCTTCAAATCTCAACAACCCCAATGCAGATTTAGAATAATTTGATTCCATGATTTTATGCTAAAATGGATTTCCATTAAGATATCTTAGAGCAGACTACATAAAGATGCTAAGGAAGCTGTATGGTTGATTTTTTTTTTTTATTATTGCTTTCTCCTACCAGATATCTCTTTTAAGGATTGGCATTGCAATTTATTTTGTTCCACTGGCAATCTCAGAACATCTGCATAGAAGGTTTTTGGTAATTTTATACAAGATTCAGTAGCCAGGAAGTCACTATCATTTTCCAATGCCACACAGAATATATCTAAATGCTAGGGATCACATTCATCAACAGATTGTTGGTTGTATAAGATGTATTGTATAAGATTATATAGATCAGTCAACTTAACCCACAAAAACATATGCAATAATACAATTGGTGATGCTTTAAATTTCAAGACTCTTTCAGGCTGAAATATTACCTGTGCTCCAGAAATTCTGATTACAAAGAGCTGGTAAAATATTGTCTGTAACCTGCAATATTCTCTGCATAATTTACAAAAACACCTTTGAGACTTTTTTTCCCTCTGCAGTTTCAAATGACATATGGAGAAGAAAGAAAAGGAAAAGAGAATTTCTTACAATGGCGGCATAGATGATTTCTGTGAAGGATGCTCATCAAAGGATAGTTCCTCTAGCACATATACAACCTGAGCTATGATCCCGCCAATCAGGAGGTTTCCTGGCTTATACCATTCATGAAGGATAGGAGAGGGATCACTTCTAGGGCAAGATATTGCATCAGTCTGATATTTCAGGTCAACCAGCAACCATGGTATGATCATTACCCTCAACATTTATTTAGATGAGCCTTTTGTAACCTATTCAGAATCCCAACACAGCATTGACTATTTTCCATCAGCTACAAAATCTGGGAATACATTCAGTAACACACATAAATATATTGTTTCTCTCATTCCACTGGTTGACATCAACAAGGTTAGCTATCCATGCCCTGATGAGCAAGCACTCTGCATCAATGGAAATCACCACCAGAATCCAAAGGGACAAGATCCTGCCTGCCGCTGTCCCTTCAACTGGAGAAGTTTTATAAATTCCTCCAGATTGACATTTGAATTATTTCTCTGTACTTTGGGGAAAGCTACTGGAGCTGTGACATAAAGCACCAATGAAAATCATTTAGGTTAATTGCCAATAAACAGTCACCTATGCCTAATGGGACCTCCTGGGTTTGCAGAGCTATTATTTCACTATGTTACACATTTGGAGACAACCGTCTGTTTAATTTTTTAAAGAGATACCACAGAAAAGAATTATATATTCTAGGGATGCCTGATTTTTTTTTGTACAAACATTGATATGAAGTGCATGATAAGTCCACGGGCAATATTTATTTATCCTGACTGACTCTTCACTTGGCATATCTGGCTTTTTTCTTCTTGAAGATCTACCACAGCTTTCCTCCTTGAAGGAGCTTTCATGGTGTTCTGCCTCCATTTGAAATCTATTAATCTTGTGGAGAAGTACTTATTAGTACTTCTTTTTGTAAGTACTGTACCTAGTAATAGGTACTTACTTATTTTATAAGTAATTTTATTTTATAAGTAATTTTATTTATTAAGCACTAATAAATGCTTACTTATTTTTAGTAAGTACTTACTAATAAGTACTTATTTATACTTATGAAGAATGGTTGCTGGAATTGGATATGTCTAGTCTAGTGAAAAGAAGGACTAGGGGAGACATAATAATGGTGTTCCAATATTTGAGAGGCTACCACAAAGAAGAGGGGGTCAATCTATTTTCCAAAGCACCAGAAGGCAAGACAAGAAACAGTGGGTGGAAACTGATCAAGGAGAGAAGCAACCTCCAAAATTTCTAAGGAGAAATTTTGTAATGGTGAGAACAATTAACCAGTGGAATGCCTTCCCTTCAGAAGTTGTGGATGCCCCATTGCTGGAGGCTTTTAAAAAGAGGCTGGACAGTCACTTGTCTGAAATGGTATAGGATTTTCTGCTTGAGCAGGGGGTTGGACTAGAAGACCTCCAAGGTCCCTCCCAACTCTGTTATTCTACATTCTATATTCTAGTCCAGTGGTGGCGAACCTATGGCACGGGTGCCAGAGGCGGCACTCAGAGCCCTCTCTGTGGGCACACGCGCCGTCACCCAGTCCTAGGCCTTCAGCTGGGTTTTATAAAACCTTTTCGCTTTGGGCCTCCGCCGCCGTGTGCAAAAAAAAAAAAGGTTCAATCAATCAGCCAATTTCAACTTCTCGCGGGGAAAAAAAAGATCTTGCAAAGTTGGAAGGGGTGTTGTCTTACCTGAATGCCTTTTCTCAGCATGATGATGGAGAATTGATTGATTGAACTTTTTAGTCCCACCCAGTCTGCCACTTCCTCCACAGCCACGCCCACCCAATTGGCCACACCCAGCCAATGGGCCACACCCAGCCAGCACCCAACGATGCATAAGTGAGTTTTGCGTTGCAGTTTGGGCACTCGGACTCTAAAAGGTTCGCCATCACTGTTGTAGCCAATCAGTAAGCCTTAAGGTGGACTTGAACCTGCATTTCCTTTACCCTAGTTAGATTAAAGGAAACAAGCTTAATCTTATGGCGTCAAGCAGGAAATCCTATACTATTTCAGAGAAATGATTGTCCAATCTCTTCTTAAAAATAGGGTTGCCTGGTGTCCACTATTTGAGTGGACAGTCCACTTTTTTCACATTATGTCCACTATTTTTTTTCACAAAATAGTGGACATTTTTTTTATTCAAAAGCTTTATGATGAAATGGTACGTAATCTAAAGCTGTACAGTCTACTTTTTTTACTACTTAACCCCCCCCCCGCTTGTCCGCTATTTTTTGGAAGCAGACCTGGCAACCCTACTTAAAAACCTCCAGTGTTGGAACACCCATAACTTCTGGAGACAAGCCATGCTACTGATTAATTGTTCTCACTGTTAGGAAATTTCTCCTTAGTTCTAAGTTGGCTCTTTCCTTGCTATGTTTTCATCTGTTAGCTTTCTATTACAATCCATTAACTCATTAATATAGTCCTATTTAAAAAAATCCAGATTTCCTCTGTTCTATTGATCTGTCATAACAAAAAAATTCCCAATCTTTTGAAAGATAAAAAAATATTTTAGTAAAAATGTCATCTTTTAAAAAAATATGTAATTTTTCCATGATATTAATTAGCGGCCAAAGAAAATAATTATAGTTTCTCAAAAAGAATAAATAGGAGGAACAGATGGAAAGCTCCACCAAATACATTTGTTGTTAGATACAAACCAATTAGCACCAAGCTAAGATAAAAACACAACAAGGCTCCAACAAAAAAGAAAATCTAGAAAAAGGAAAATCAACCTTGGATATCACAGGTGCAGATTCTTTAAAAAGTAAATTTTAATCCTTCAATTAAAAAAGAATACATTGCCAAACAAGTTTCAATATCCAAACCTTCATCTTTTTATTCTATAATTTAAATCCAAGTGCCAGATAATTTTAAAGAAACCCAAAATATCTTTGAAATATTGAACACTACCAAAAGAGACACAAGTCTGTAACAGAGGAAAGACTCTCTTCAACTTAAGATTAATAAGATAATTAAAGTATTTAAGAAATAGGGAGGCCAGATCTAGATGCATCTATAATTGAGATATTCTGATATCTTCTGAGCTTTGTTGTTTTCTTGCAGATGTTTCATTATCAGACTAGGCAACATCATCAATGCCCCAGCAAAGTCTGCAAGAAAACAACAAAGCTCAGTGAGCACTAAGGACCCTTAACTTCACCTGAGCTCCAAATATTCTTCTTTATAGATTCTGGTATCTTTTTAGTTCAATGATTATTTCCCTTTGCTGCTTCATTTTAATAAGATCAAAACTGTATTACTCAGATATTTCATAATTGTTAATAGTTAACACACAGCATCTTTTTAAAGAAAACCTAATTGTTCTCTCCATTAAATAGGTGATATAAATAATCAGAACTAAAAAAATACTTTATTAAAAGCAGAGTCACAGTGAAAGATTTTATTTTCCATTTCCATTGATAAAATTTGATACACAATCTTATATATGCAAAGGATATACAATATCAATAAAATTAGCAGAAATAATAAAAAGTCCAATTTTTATTCATAGAAAATGAATACTCATTGAGTTTCACGGCAGAAATGCATCAATAATTTTACAGTCAGAAATGCTTTCTCTTTACAAGTTGCTGTTTGCTGTTGAGGTCAGGCCTCAGTAAAATAATGTAGCATTTAGGGAAAAAGATACATCCCAATAACCCAGCACTAGAAGCTGAGATGGAGAAGATCTCCACAGCTACCATATACTTTCCTTTGGTGCTCAAATATGTTGGAACAAAAGATAACCAAACACTGCAAAACATCAGCATGCTAAAAGTGATGAATTTGGCTTCATTGAATGTGTCGGGCAGGTTCCTAGCTAGGAAAGCCACCAGGAAGCTGACTAGAGACAAAAAACCCATATAGCCCAAGACAAGATAAAACATCACAACGGACCCTTCATTACATTCAGCTATGATCTCTTCAGTCACTGATTGCATGTTAAGTTCTGGAAAGGGTGGAGAAGTGATCATCCATGCCAGACAAATGCCTGCTTGAATGAAGGAGCAGAAAAAAATAATTAAAATGGACACTCTTTTGCCCAACCATTTTCTCATGCTGGATCTTGGTTTGGTGGCCATGAATGCTGCAATGACCATGATGGTTTTGGCCAACACAGAAGAAACAGCCACAGAGAAGATAATGCCAAATGCAGATTGTCGGAGGAAGCAAATCATTTTGAGAGGTTTTCCAATGAAAAGAAAAGAGCAGAGAAAGCAAAGCAGAAGGGAGATGAGAAGAGTGTAGGTGAGGTCCTTGTTGTTAGCTTTCACAACAGGTGTGTCTTTATAGTTAATAAATATCGCAAGTATAAATATGGTAATGGTTGAAAATAAAATAGTAATCGCAACTAAGCTGATCCCTAAAGGTTCTTCAAAAGTTAGAAATGTTATTGCTTTGGGGATGCATCGAACTTTGTCTTTACTTGGAAATTGATCTTCTGGACATTCAGAACAGGCAATTGTGTCTGCAAATAAGAGACATACTATAAAGCATGAGATCTAACCATAAAAATTGATGTAGCACCAAATCAAATATATAATTTATATTAGATTATATCAGTGTTTTTCAAATTTTGCCACTTTAAGAAGTCTGGAATTCAATTCTCAGAATTGTGTCTGGGGAATTCTGGGAGTTAAGAGTCACAGGTCTTAAGGTTGCTAAATTTGAATAACAATTTATTAAATCATGACAAACATTTCTTTGTTTGTATGTACACTGAGAGCTTATGCACCAGAGACAAATTCCTTGTGTGTACAATCGCACTTGGCCAATAAGGAATATTTCTCTTCCTATCATTAGATGAGATCTAAAGATAATGTATTTAGGTGGGAATCTTCTTTGTTAGTGATAGTCATAGTTAGGAAGCATCAATCTTTTTATTCTGGTAAAATACTTTTTAATAAAATTTATGTATCTGAAAACTTTGCCTTAATTCAACTTCACAAACCAAGTGGACAAGCTCTCAATCCCAGGGAACCTGTCCATTCTCTTTGATCCAACAGGTTCAAAACAGGCATGAATCTTCCCAGGAATCTCCTCTGGACCTGCAACAAGATGAGTGTCCACTTGGGAACAAATCTTGGTGACTTTATCTGACAAATTCTGTGCAATTGCCTTTGTATGGCCTTATAACATGTTCATCATGCCTTCCTACCACGGATGGTGGAGACCTTCTGTGACTGCATTAGGGGCAAAGACATACTGCTGTCTCCCCACCCTTAGCATCACAAGATAGGTTTTAATAGAAGCACTAATCCATGCTTGGTCAACTGTACCCTTGGCAAAGTGCCTTCTATGTTCAAGATCTCTCCTCCCCAATTTTATTTCCCCCAGCTCCTCTGTAACCCAAACAGACTCCTGGATTCCTCAGAAGAGAGAGATTTCATGAGCATGATGCAATCCATTGCCTTTATCAAAGATTCTTTTTCTTCCTTTTAGGAATTATTTGAATGCTTTTCACTTTGGTTTTATTCAATTTTATGTGTACACCTTGTGAAATCTTTAAATATGTAGATCGGTATTGCAATAAAATAAACGAAACAGAGAAATCAGATATACATTTAAATAAAAGTAATTTATTATCTGGTCAATTAAGCAGTGAAAAAGTCTAATATATCACAGAGTAAAATAGAATAAGATGTATAGTATAGTATAGTATAGTATAGTATAGTATAGTATAGTATAGTATAGTATAGTATAGTATAGTATAGTATAGTATAGTATAGTATAGTATAGTATAGTATGGTATGGTATGGTATGGTATGGTATGGTATGGTACGGTACGGTACGGTACGGTACGATACGGTACGGTACGGTACGGTACGGTACGGTAGAGTAGAGTAGAGTAGAGTAGAGTAGAGTAGAGTAAACCAGAGAATAATTTACCTGACATGTTTGACATCTTCCCATCAGAACATGGATCACAATCATAGCAGCAAAATTTCTTGCCTTCTTTCTTTTTCTTCTGATAGCCAGCAGGACAGGGATTATTACACACTGAACGAGGCAAGATCTGTTGATAAACCAGGATGTTTCATAACCATGACATTAGGAGTCAGTTACTCACTTTGTACACTATTGTACATACAGAAGCTTTAGTGTTTCAACCCCAGTGAAGCCAGGATATATAATATTAGCCAGCTCACTGATTCTTGAATTTTTTATAACCTGTCAAAGGTGGGTGGTAGTACTTTTTATTTTATTTTCAAATTTCCCCATCTCCCTGAGGAAAACAAAATCTTCTGTAAATTTGTCAAATACAGCAGAAAAAAAACCCAGCCATAGTTGGAATACAAATAGTTAATTTTAACTCATTTAAGGATATGAAAGTAGGCTGTACAATCACACTCATTGCTGATCTTCAAATCTTTCAACCAGAATAATGCAATATCTCAAAAATCTGTACCTGCTTAAAATATTTGTGCCACACAATTAAATCTTCATTAATCACAAATTTGTTTCCTTCAAGAGCTTTGGGATCAATTTTTCCGATTTTCACTTTATGGTAGGAATTGTTTGGAAACATGACCACATTTGTAATATCAAATCCAGAAAGCACTTCTCCATGATGGTTGATGGATACAGTTTTTCCAAGGGAATTATTGAATGAAAGGCTTTGAAGAAACCAATGAAGCTAAATAAAATAGGGGGAAAAAACCTATGGGTTACATCAAGACTTCCTGAAATTTGTAGAAATGAAAGTGGCATTACTTAAGTCCCACTGATATCTTGTCAACCAGATTTGTGTAGGACTATCACTAGATCATGACAACTTGCACTAGGCAATTATAGTCGTCTACAAATGAGACAAAAAGCTGACACATGTTGACATCATTTAGCTTAAAAAAGCACACCTGCTAGATTCAAAGTGAAATAAGCCACATCATGGCTGTCAAAATCCAGCTTGAGAATCCAAATAAGACTCCAGATTAATTCTGTTTCTGAAAATCTTTTTGTTTATTAAATATACTGAGTGGTTATGTCAAAGCAAAACTAACTCTAAGATTCCCACACCAATTCATGGACTCTTCCCAGCCATCCCCCCCCCAATGTCTTATGTAATCCATATCAACAAGTCCACTTTGCTATGGGAACCATTTGCTTCAAATTCACACCTGTTCTGGTTTCCTTGACAAGGTTTCAGGCTCCCATAGTCTGCAGCTGAATAAAAAATGTTTCATTTCTCTATCTATCCACTTGAAAGTAACACTTCCACCTCCCCTTTATCTAAAGGAAAATTGAAACACAGAGGCACATAGCTGCCAAAGTTTCATCCTTGACAATGGGTTAGCATGACTTCCAGAGCTGGATGCTATCAAAATCCAATTAATTAATTACTGTGCTGAAATCGAGAAGCAAACATTTTTCTTGCTTATATCATCATCTCACCCAACCTAAGAGATATATTGTCCTGTTCCAGGCTATGAACACACACACAGGAAGGGGTTAACTGTTTTATTTGGCACCACTAACCAGTACTGCTAACTACTTAGAGAAAAAGGAAGAAGTTCAGTATAACTTTCATGGTATTAATCTACTCTTTGGAATGATGGTGTTTGATTAACAAGTGATTACCTTCCAGATGCCTTGATCTTCAAGTTCATTCCTTCTACTTTTTGTTATTCTTTGGTATTTAGACTTAAGTATGTTCATGCCATAAAGAGCATGTGCTACAGCATAGACTGCATTGTAGATACTATAGCTGTGGCCAGTCATTTCAAATAAATGTCTAGGAAGCTTTTTCAGATCTTCCTTCCTAGTACATGCTTCATCACTTTCCATTGGTTTAGTGCTGTCTGAAAAGACACAATCAAAGCACTGTTCCCAGAACTCTTTGAACAAACTATCCTGTTGGGTCTGAAATGGTTTTATGGCCCAAAGGAATTCCTCAAACTGTGGCAGTTCATTGGAGTGAATAGCAAAAGAAATTGCTCCATCAAACAACTGCAAATCTGAAGGTTGATGAAGACTTGTTAATGTAAGATCAATTTGAGCTGTTAGAATCCACATTTTCCCATAACTTTCGTCTATATATTTAACAAACAGAAATAGAACCATTGCTGTGAAGCTTTCTCCATAGAAGATGAATGTATTGATTTTGGTTTCCCTCAAGTGAACATTTATCCTACCCACCATAGGATTTTGAAAAATAAAAATAAATGCTTGTTTGGGAAATCTCTCCACAAAAGCAGAGCAGATCCTGTTCTCAGAAAGAAGTGGGTCCAGAGCTCGGAGGAAATTGTCTCCACTGTCATCATCCAGAATTAAAAGGCCAATCCACGTCCATCCAAAATGCTTCAGCAACTGGATAATCCCCACAGTCTGAAGGTTTTCATTGGGAGCCATGCGATAAAAGGAAGCAGCCCTCTTTGTCCCATGCTTCTTGGGAGCAAATGAGCCATAGGAGAGCTAAAATCAAATGTATATTTTGTTGTAAACTCTCAATTCCTATGAGAAAGTTATATTTTCTTAAAGAATACACAGAAAGATACATTTTTGCAAGCTCTTTCCTTGCATGGGCTTCCATTTTCAAGTGCAAATAAAACTTTGACCATTATGATTACTATATACTAATGCTGTATATATATGGAACCCTATCTTATTTATTTATTTGTTAAATTTATACTCTGACATTTTTTTTCAGGTGCCCAAGAAGACACATAGTGCACTATAAGTAATCCTGTAAGTTTGGCTGAGAAAGGATGATGGACACAATCATCTGTTAGTTCACATGTGTATTGGAGGTATATGCAACAAAAACTCATTTTAATGTATGATGATTAGTGTACATTTAAAGTGACAATAAACTTATTATTCTATTCTATTCTACATCGGTGAGGATAAAACTAATCTCCAACCATCTGAAGCTTTCAGAACCTGTTAGCTTTTTTAAACAAATTTTTAATATGTTGCATCAGATACGTATTAATTCCAACTCCATAAATTTCATCAGTCCATTTTGATGCATAATTGAAAGAGAACCTAACCCCTACTTCAGTGGTTCCCAACCTTTTCTATACCTCGCACCCCTAGAACGCTTCTGATATATTCTTGCACCCCTTAAAAAAGTTTGAAACAAATTATGCATTTGTTGTTGTTAGCTGCGAAATCGTGTCCAACCATCGCAATCCCATGGACAACATTCTTCCAGGCTTTTCTGTCCTCTACCATCTTCTGAAGTCCATTTAAGTTCACGCCTACTGCTTCAGTGACTCCGTCCAGCCACCTCATTCTCTGTCGTCCCCTTCTTCTATTGCCCTCAATCTTTCCCAGCATCAGGCTCTTCTCCAGTGAGTCCTTCCTTCTCATTAGGTGGCCAAAGTACTTGAGTTTCAACTTCAGGATCTGGCCTTCTAAAGAGCAGTCAGGGCTGATCTCTTCTAGGACTGACCGGTTTGATCGCCTTGCAGTCCAGGGGACTCACAGGAGTCTTCTCCAGCACCATAGGTCAAAGGCCTCAATTCTTTGGTGCTCAGCCCTTCTTATGCATATGCATATATACTATATTATGCATATACACTATAATTTTGAATTTCTAAACCCAAGTTTTCGCACCCCCTGGAATATCACCTCATACCCCCAGTTGGGAACCCCTGCCCTACTTGGAAAAGAATTGTTCCCCCTTCCTTTCAATTTTGCCACATGGACAAGTTTTCACATATGTCAATAAATATATGTTACTTGTGGGATTTTATAAAGACTTATGATATCTGACATGAAGAATGAGATATCAGCACCAAATCCCCCAATAATGGCCACAACGAGATTCTCCTTGGTATCACATCTGTAGTTGACAACCAACTGATCAGATCGGAAGAGCAGCTCCAAAGTGGAACGGTAAGTCAGCCGAGCATCAAAATAGTTGTCACAGATAAAAATTCCAAGGGTAATGTTAGGTAAGAGTCTTGGGTTTGAGTTGATTTGCTGCACAGCAAATGCCAAGCTCAGGGAATGCTGGTATAATTTTAAAACGGATCTGAAAACATAAATTGAAATACAGAGGGGTTGAGGAAAGAAGAATATATTTTGTGAGCAACAACAACATGAAACTGGACATTTTGTTAGGCATCAGATACTGTATAAAGATCAATGAGGAACATTTAGTTTGTCTAGAACTGGGCTAGCTTGCATGAAATTATGAGGTTAAATTCAATTGTATAATGCTGCTAGATCATGATTGATCACAGAATCAGACAGATGTCCCAAAGGTGGTTTTTCAAGAGGCAACTGGACTTTGTTTGATTTTTCTTGAAGACATTTTGCTTCTCATTCAAGAAGCTTCTTCAGTTCTGCTTCAAAGAAAATCAAAGAAAGTCCAGTTGCCTCTTGAAAAAGCACTTTTGGGACAACCAGGACCTGGATAACTGAGAATCTCAACAGACAATCAGACAGATGTTTAAAACAGGATTTGCCATTTTTATCGACATATCAATTCTTTCCAAGGACCTGGGAATAGGTAGATTTTGTTGTATAGTGATAGTTAAAAGTATTGTGGCAGGAAGGAGTTGTTCTACTAAAACTGCTTTTTTTTTCAATGGACTGATGCTGATTTTGTCAGTGGTGATATTGTTCAAGTGGTGCTCCAGTGGTTTTAGGATTGCACCTAAGACACCTATTATATTGGTTCTACCTTTGCTTTCTTTTGCCACAGTCGTTTTATTTCTATTTGCAAGTCTTCACATTTTGCTATCTTCTGCAGTTATTTCCCTTCTATTCTGCTGTTTCCAAACACTCCCATGTCTACAGTATTACCCAAACTGTTTTGTTTTTGTTATTGCTAAGTTGCTAAGTCTGGAATGTTTCGTGGAAGATGCTTATATGTTCAAATACTAAAGTCCCAGGGAACTTTGGCTTCTTCATTTTCTACTACTTTGTCTATTTTGTGATCCCAACAATTGTTGCCTTTGGGAAAATGGTATTTTTTGCAGATATTCCAATGATATTCCAAATATTACAATAATGATGATGCAAGGTCTAATTGAAGCCTGATTGAATTTTTAAAGTTCATTCTTACATTGTGTTATTTATTTCTAATTTGCTACCTTTCCTGCCTTATCCACAAGCAGCAGTAGGGTGAACACACCAAAACATTCCCACTACTATGTTTGCATACATAGTTTGTGAGAAAGAGGTCTGGGAGCATTTTTTGGGGGGGCGGGCTGTTATAACTGGTCTCTTCACTCCCCTCTGCTGCTTCCATATATAGCTTTCATTAAATTGGTTTATCATTCTTGCAATTCTTAAATGTAATTACTTAATTCTCACTTCTGCAAGTGAAAGAAACCCACTTACCTGACTATATGCTCAGAGTTTCTTCTACTTAAGAAGAAACTTAAACCTTCAGATCTCAGATGTTCCAATGGAAATTTAGAATATTTTGATCCCATAATTTTAGGCTAATATTTACTTATTTATTAAATTTTGAAGCAGAACCATCTGCTTCCTAGATAAAATAGATTTTTATCAAGAAAACTGAGGGCTGTAGACTAGACTGGGAAGTCAAACATTACTCTAGATTAAAGCAGTGGGATTTGAGTACAAGGAAGGAACTGGAGGTTTCCTGGGGACACATAGAGAATGACTACTACAATAATAATAATAATAATAATAATAATAATAATAATAATAATAATAATAATAATAATAATAATAATAATAATAATAATAATAATAATAATAATAAAGTTGGACGGGGCCTTGGAGGTTATCTAGTCCAACCCCCTGCTCAGGCAGGAAACCCTATACCATTTTGGACAAATGGCTCTCCAGTCCCTTCTTAAAAACTTCCAGTGTTGGAGCATTCACCGCTTCTGGAGGCAGGTTGTTCCACTGGTTAATTGTTCTAACTGTCAGGAAGTTTCTCCTTAGTTCTAGGTTGCATCTGTCTTTGGTTAGTTTCCACCTGTTGCTTCTTGTCCTGCCTTCAGGCGCTTTGGAAAATAGCTTGACTCCCTCTTCTTTGTGGCCGCCCCTGAGATATTGGAATACTGCTATCATGTCCTCTCTCGTCCTTCTCTTTGTTAAACTAGACATACCCAATTCCAGCAACCGTTCCTTATATGTTTTAGCCTCCAGTCCCCTAATCATCTTTGTTGCTCTTCTCTGTACTTCACGTGATCTTGATTCTAGTCCTCTGTTAATGCAGCCTAGCACTGTGTTGGCCTTTTTGGCAGCTGCAGCACATTGCTGGCTCATGTTTAAGTGATTGTCCACCAGGACTCTGAGGTCCCTCTCACAGTTACTACTATTGAGCAAGGTACCCCCTATACTATACCTGTACATTTGGTTTTCCTTGCCTAAATGTAGAACCTTACTTTTTTCACCATTGAATTTCATTTTGTTAGATAGCGCCCAGTGTTCAAGTCTACTAAAAAGATTCTGCTTTGTACTTGCAATATTGTCTGAAGTGCATAGAGGTTTTTCAGTAATTTTATTCATCATATAAATATTGCATCCAGTTTTGGTCACCATGATATAAAAATGATGTTTAGATTCTAAAAAGAAAGCAGAGAAGAGCAACAAATATCATTAGGGGACTGGAGGCTAAAACACATGAAGAATGGTTGCAGGGATTGGGTGTGTCTAGTTTAAATGAAAAAGAATAAGAGTGACATGATAGTAGTGTTCCAATATCTCAGGGGCTGCCACAAAGAAGAGGGAGTCAAGCTATTCTCCAAAGCGCCTGAAGGCAGGACAAGAAGCAACAAATGAAAATTAATCAAGGAGAAAATCAACCTAGAACTAAGCAGAAACTTCCTGACAGTTAGAACAATTAACCAGTGGAACAACGTATCTGCAGAAGTTGTGGGTGCTCCAACACTGGAGGTTTTCAAGAAGCAATTGGACAACCATTTTTCTGGCATGGTATAGGGTTTCCTGCTTGAGCAGGGGATCAGACTAGAAGACCTCCAAGGTCTCTTCCAACTCTGTTATTCTGTTATGCATTTGCTGATTTAGCAACCATCCAGCCATTATCACTACCCAATAGCAAATAAAAAAATCTAATGTTTCAAGTGACACATGGAAAGGAAGGAAAAGGAAAAGAGAATTACTTACAGAGGCGGCATAGATGATTTCTGTGAAGGATGCTGATCAAAGGGAAGTTCCTCAAATACATATATAATCTGAGTTGTGATCCCACCAATAAGGAGGTTTCCTGGTTTATACCATTCATGAAGAATAGCAGAGGGTTCACTTCTTGGGCAAGTTATGGCATCAGTCCAGCACTTCATGTCAACCAGCAACCATAGTATGATCTCTGCTTTCAACATTTTCTCTAGAATATTATTATTTGTACCCAGTCACTGCATATGGTGAGGCTGTTTTGCATCAACTACAAAAATCAAGGAACACGTTCAGCTAACAGATGCAATTTTGTCAGTTCTCTTGTCCAATGGGTTGACATCAACAAGGTTAGCAAATCAACATACAAGCACGCTCCAGTAAATGGAAATCACCAAGAGAATTCAAAGGGACAAAATCTTGCCTGTTTCTTTTCCCTTGAAATGAAAGATTTTATAATCTCTTCCAGACTGACTCATATTTTTTTTCCAGTATTTCCTGGAAAGTTGTTGCAGCTATGTCATAAAGCATCAATGATAGTCCTTGCTTTAGCAATAATAGCTATTAAAGAGTCATCTCTGTGAAAGGAAACCCCCTGGGTTTGGAGAGCTATTATTTCATTTCCACATTACAGCTTTGTGTAACTATCTTCTTAGGTTTTTTTTTCTTAAGAGATTCCGCATAAAACACTTATATACTTCTGTAAATTGTTTCTGTAAATTTAATCATTGTTCATGAGATTCTTCCTAAACTAAATATTTATGGCTGAATTCTCTACCTTTTCCAAATATCTCTCTTTAGGAAACCAATGAGTACAATAAACCTCAAAAGAGTCACTGAGAACAATACTTTACAAATTTTTCATTCTTTCAAGAGATTATTTATATAATTGCATTTTTTTAACTTGAAGACCTATTCCAGCTTTCCTTCTGAAGGCATTTTCTTTTTTTCTTTTTTTTCAAAATTTTATTTATAATACAATTAAAAAACATTGGATATAACGTGACATTCCAGTACATACATTCTTATCAAATTATTCCACATTTTACATACATACATCTAAGTTTTATATACAGTACTTATTCTAAAATAACATATATTTCTATCTTAACACTAATCTTTAATCCCAACTGTCCTCCTCGAATCCCTCCAGCGGTAAAATTTATCCCAGGTTTCGAAATAAACTGATCCACATTTGTCTTTCAATACCATTGTGAGCCTGTCCATTTCCGTACATGCTAATATTTTATATAGTAACTCTTCCTCTGTGGGAATTTCTTTGCTCTTCCATTTTTGCGCAAACGCAAGCCTAGCTGCAGTCAAGATGTGTAACAGCAAACAGATTGTTCCCTTATTGTATTTCTCTGTAGTTATTCCCAACAAGAAGAGTTCAAGTTTTAACTCTAAGTCCAATATTAATATATCTTTCAACCAACTTCGTGTCCTGTTCCAATACTCACGAGCCTTTGGGCATTCCCACCACGTATGGTAATATGATCCTATTGCTGATTTACATTTCCAGCATAAAGGTGAGATATTTGAACCCATTTTGGCTAACCTTACAGGTGGGAAGTGCCATCTATAGAACATCTTATAAAGATTTTCCTTGTACGAGGTAGCTAGAGTGAGTTTCCTATTTCTTTCCCACAGTTCTTGCCAGATATCTTCTGAAGGCATTTTCATGGTGCTCTCCCTTAATTTGAATTATATTAAGTCAACACAGTTAGCCTTAAGGTGGACCGGAACCTGTGTTTTCTTGATCCTAGTTACAGTTAGGAAGTCATGCATAATCCCATAACTTCATGTCCTAAAAAAAGCATAGCATTCATCCACCCAATTCCTCTTTTCTCAATTAGTTGGTGATCTTGAAACATTCCTTTGAAGATCAACCATATTTTCTCTGATAACAAATACTTTCTAGTGAACTTTCCTTCTATAAATAAAATATTTCATATGATAAATCTGGGGTTTTAACATTTCTCATCATTAAAACATATTGGACCCAAGAATCAACATAAAAGGCTCTATCTGTTCTCAAACACTTTCTTTATAAAGGTCAGCTCTCCACATAGTTTGGTGAAACCTTCCTTTCCATCATTCTACTACCCCTGTTCTTCATAAACCTAATCTGTTAATGAAAACAATATTCAACATTGCTTGGATGTCTTTATTATATGGAAATGTAATCTCTTCCAGAGAAGCTATATCTCCATACTTTGTAGAATTTTGATGGTTCAGAGGTACTGTATATAAATGAGTGGCATGGTGGCCTGTTGGTGAATATGCTAGCTTCCCACTCAGAAGAATTCAGAGAATTCAATCCTAGGTAGTGGCAGATGTTTCTCTCCTAAGGCACAAACAAAAAATGTGTGCTGCAAACTGTCTCAGCTCCATCCAGTTGCCCCAACTCTACCCCAAATTAAGGGATTACAGGATCATAAACAAAGGGAGAGGTATATTCCTCTGAAATAGTTAAGCATCTGGATGTTCAAATTTATAATGAAATGTTTCCAGAGTGTTATCCTTATTTTTTTGAAGATAGTGTCTAACACCCAGAGCTGGAAGCCCCATGAAATGGTGCATTTTTCCTTTGTGGAATTCTTCTAATAAAGGACTGATAGTCATTCACCAGAAATGTCTTGGTGGACCATGTATTAAGCAGAAGGTTGGACAAATTGGTCATAGACTGCTGTTCTTTCTGTGATTCTAAATTAATGAAAGAGTGAGTAGATAACACTCAAGTGGGAGCAAACCCAGTCAGATGATGGGTTATGTCATAAAAGATGACTTCCACACAGGTGGCAAGAAACATAGAATAGAATTCTTTATTGACCAAGTGTGATTGGACACACAAGGAATTTGTTTCCAGTGCATAAGCTCTCAGTGTGCCTAAAAACAATAAAGTGATAAGTCATAGATCATAAATCATAAGATAGCCGAACCGAATCCGACCGAGCACAGGTAAGGGTTCATATTAGATCCTACCTTGTGGCGATGAGGGTGGCGAGGTCTAATTACTATTCCACCCTCATTGCGTCATCAGATAACCGCCCGGCCTCCCTCTTCAGGGTGACCCGCTCTCTCCTTCAATTGGGGGAGGGGGGGGATCCCCTGGAGGGGAGGGCCGAGGACTTTGTGCAATATCTGTATGACAAAGTCGCTCGGATCCGAGAAGGCCTGGACTCTGACTGGGTGGCCCCAGGGGAGGATGCGGGAGCAGGTCTTGAGACTGTTGTATGGGAGGAGTTTGACTCTGTTGCTCCCGAGGACGTGGACAGGATCTTGGGGAGGCTGAATGCAACCACATGTTTACTGGATCCGTGCCCCTCCTGGCTGGTGCTGGCAGCTCGGGGGGGTGCACGAGCCTGGCTCCAGGGAATTGTAAACGCTTCTTTAGGGGAGGGTGCCTTCCCCGCGGCCCTAAAGGAGGCGGTGGTGAGGCCCCTCCTTAAGAAGC
>NW_015388556.1:49366-71200 GCF_001527695.2 Protobothrops mucrosquamatus
CCTAGGGATTTTTAGCGGGGTTTTTTAAGGGTATTTTAAGGATAATTTTAATGATCGGCCTTCTTAAATATTTCCTTTTAATTCGGTTTTTAATATAGATATCATTGTATTTGTATTGTGGTTTTTATGAGGCTGTTAGCCGCCCTGAGTCCCATGAGGAGAAGGGCGGGGTACAAATTAAATTAATAAATAAATAAATTAATAATAAATCATAAGATACAAACAACAAGTGATAAATCATAAGATACCAATAGGAGAAGATAGTAAGAAAGATGAGAAGATGAGAAATGAGAAGATGAGAAAGATGATAGGGGCAATACAGCCTACTACATAAGTAAATATTTAAGACATGCTGTATAAGTTAGGTATTTAGCAGAATGATGGCACAGGGGAAAAAAGACTATCTTTGGGTTTAGTTGTTTTGGCATGCAATGTCCTATAGCTGTGGTGGCGAACCTATGGCACATGTGCCAGACTGGACACACAGAGTCCTTTCTGTCAGCATGCACGCCAGAGGGATGCTCCCCTCCCCCTGTCCACGTGCGCCTGACTAGTGGGAACTGGAGAGGACAGGGAAACTGAATCCATCAGTGCTTTCGCAGGAATAGCTGCAAGAGCTGGGTGGGGAGAGGGGAACCTATAAAAGGAGATTTTGGTGGGAGTGCAGCGAGAGAGCGAATGAGCGAGCAGACGGCCTTTGGAAGCGATGGTGGCTATGAGTTTGGAGAAGACAAGTAGGATGCGGTGTCTGTTTGTGCTTTGCAGAAGGCTAGCGGGGGAAGGAGGACACATAAGTTTGGACTTTGGAGAAAGGGAGAGAGAGAGAGAGAGAGAGAGAGAGAGAGAGAGAGAGAGAGAGAGAGAGAGAGAGAGAGAGAGAGAGAGAGAGAGAGGAGGGGAGGGAGAAGGAAGGAAGGAAGGAAGGAAGGAAGGAAGGAAGGAAGGAAGGAAGGAAGGAAGGAAGGAAGGAAGGCTGGACCCACCAGTGCCACTGGGCAGATGCGTGACCAGGCCTGCCCAGGTGACGCCGAAGCCAGACAGCCCTTCTGTGGGAGCACAGGGGAAGGGGACATGGCTAACCCCAAGCACCATGCCTGCCTCCCTTCAGGATCCCTCGATCTCTCCCACCCTCCAGGCTGGGGCTGGTCAGATTCCCCCTGTGAGTAGTTCTGCGCCCATCCTTGGCCAACCCTCCTCCTCCATCCTTCTCCTCCTTGTGCGAGCAGACCATGGGTTACTTAGCTGGGTGGCACCTCTCCCCACATGTGTCCTCAGACGGAGGAGCTGGGCAGCCATGGCTCTCGCTTCCCTCCAGCCTCCATCTGCTTGAGGCTCGACCTCGGTACACCCAGCTGGCCGGCAACAGGCTGGAGAGCACGGGATGGTGGCAGCCGCCCTGGGATGAAGGGTAGGTGGGGTGGGCGTTCCCGATGTCCGCAGGGAAGGACGTGGCATGGAGGCTCCGCACCCAGACCAGACCAGCCCCGGCATGGCATGGCATGGAAAGCGAGGCAGCAGCTCCACATGCATCCCCGTGCACGAGTGCGCCCCCACCCTGCTAGGCTAGTGGAGCCATAGCAGCTGCCTGCTTGCATTCTTCTTTTGCAGATGCCTTGGATGAACTCCTTGGATGAAGTCCAGGCCAGGCATAACTTGTCAATAGTGGGAATAAGAATGTACCAAATGTAAGCTGGGGCCCTAGAGCCAAATATGAGTGTCAAATATGTGGAGTGGGGATAATCAAAGTGTCCAAGCACACACATCTTCACCATATGACCCCAGAGTGCTGCAATGACTATAACTTCAAGCATCAGTTGTAAGTCATTTTATTCAATACTGTTAAAATTTAGAACAGTCACCAGATGAATAGTGGTAAGCTGGGGATCAGGTGTATGTTCCAATCCTAAAGAGAGAATTGTATGTTGGATATTTACAATATAAATGTGCTTACAAAAAAGATTGGTCTTCTCCAAATTCAGAAAGTTGGAAATTCACCAAAGAGGACATAAGAATAAATTAATCTTTGGGAAAAACAAATTAGATACATTTCTAATTGCCAAATACTCTGACATCATTTTAGCTTATTTATTTAAAGTAGAATCCAGGGATTTATTTATTTATTTATTTATTGCTGTGCTGTTTGACCATCATAAGATCAAATCTGTGCTACCCATATATTAGATCATTGTTAATTCTTATCAAAGAGTGTATCTCTTTTGAGAAAGACCTACTTTTTTCTGGTCATTAAATAGGTTGTGTCAATAATCAAAACTAAAGAAAACACTTTAACTTATTATGCAGAGAAAGATTTTATTTTCCATTTCCATTCATAAAAAAAATGACACACATTGTTATACATGCCAAGGATATTCTATATCAATAAATTTGGCAGAGATAATAAACAAGCCCAGTTTTAATTCTTAGACGAAGAATATTCATTCCATTTCACCATAGAAATATATATAGCCACAATTTAATAGTCAGAAATGTTTTCTCTTTACAAGTAGCTCTTTGCTATTGAGCTCAGGCCTCAACAAAATAATGTAGCATTTAGGGAAAAAGATACATCCCAATAACCCAGCACTAGAAGCTAAAATGGAGAAGATCTCCACAGCTACCATATATTTTCCTTTGGTACTCACATAGGTTGGAACAAAAGTTAACCAAACACTACAAAACATCAACATACTAAAGGTGATGAACTTGGCTTCATTGAAGGTGTCTGGCAAGTTTCTAGCTAGGAAAGCCACCATGAAGCTGACCAAAGATAGAAACCCCATATAGCTCAAGACAAGATAAAACATCACAACAGATCCTTCATTACATTCTGCTATGATCTCTTCAGTCATTGATAGCATGTTAAGTTCTGGAAAGGGGGGAGAGGTGACGATCCATGCTACACAAATGATTGTTTGAATGAAGGAACAGAAAATAACAATTAAGATGGACAATCTTTTCCCCAACCATTTTCTCATGTCAGATCCTGGTTTGGTGGCCATGAATGCTGCAATGACCATGATAGTTTTGGCCAATACAGAAGAAACAGCCACAGAGAAGATAATACCAAAGACTGATTGTCGGAAGAAGCAAATCAGTTTGAGGGGTTTTCCAAGGAAAAGAAAAGAGCAGAGAAAGCAAAGCAGAAGGGAGATGAGGAGCGTGTAGGTGAGGTCCTTGTTGTTAGCTTTAACAATAGGGGTGTCTTTATACTTGATAAATGTTCCAAGTATGAACACAGTAATGATTGAAAATAAAAAAGCAATCATAGCTAAACTAATTCCTAAAGGTTCTACATATGTTAGGAAAGTTATGGTTTTTTGGATGCATCGAACTTTATCCTTACTTGGATATTGATCTTCTGGACATTCAGAACAGGCAATCACATCTGAAAATAAGAGCAGAAATGAGAGAGAGGGGGGGAGGGAGGGGGAGAGAGAGAGAGAGAGAGAGAGAGAGAGAGAGAGAGAGAGAGAGAGAGAGAGAGAGAGAGAGAGAGAGAGAGNGAGCATGAGGCATTGAATCTAATTGTCATGATTGCTGTAGCAGCATGTGAAATATATAATTAAATTAGATTATGTCAGTATTCTTTTAACTTGTCCACTTTAAGAAGTATAGACTTCAAATCTCAGAATTATCACTATGGAATTTGGGAATTGAGGTCCACAGGTATTAAAGTTGCTAAGCTTGGAAAACACTGGATTAGATCATTAAAAAAGAACCAAAATTAATTTATTGAAGTGGGAATCTTCTTTGTTGGTTATAATTGTGATCAAATAGTACCACATTTAAAATATGGCATAAGCGTCCTAAAGTTCCATCCTTTCAAGCTTTCCTTGTCCAGTTTTTAGGTATTAATGCATATGAGTAATAGGATCTAGCAGTGTTCCAAAAAAATCAAGTTGATGGACATAACTGTTTGACTGAACCTGTCCCATTTTTAACTGTGAGATGAAGTCCTGCCCATTTTTTACCCAGTGTTTCATATATTACATAAATGTGAAAAAAAGGATTTGACTTCAATCATATGGTCAAATATGGTCTTTTTTTCTCCTTTGGGCACTAATATAGAGAAAGACTATTTTACTGATTTATTTGTATGTTTATCAAATTTATATAGCTACTGAGCTATTTCAATAAGTCTCAACAATAGAACTGTGGTAAGAATGCAACCCCCAATCCTTTTTTACTATGCTCTCCAAATCACAAGAATAAACTCAGGAAAAGAAATACAGAAACAATGTTTCACTCATGAAGTTTCCTCCGGCTTGGAAACAGACCTGTTTTTTCTTCTTATAGAATCATCTCAATAAATCTCTGGTAACTTGGGTACCCCAGGACTGATATAATAAACAGCTCTTGGGGCCTTTTCAGAATACCAAAAGGGATGGAGTAAATCTAATTTTAGAGGAAAGAATGTTCTGTATGTTGGCTCTATAGCAGAGAAGGCATGTCTCTTGGGACCCGGCAAGTAGCTGAGGGTATCTGTAGTATGCTTCTTCTTCAGATCTACTGGGGCACACTCAGTGGTGGGATTCAAATATATGAACAACCAGTTCTCTGCATGGATGCTGGTTCCGGAAGTCTGTTCTGGGCCTGGGCCTCCAAGACCCAGAATGGACTTTTGGAAGCAGCAGCCACACACTTCCGGCAGGCCATTCTGGGCCTGGGAAGGCTCTTCCAGGCCTTCAAGGCCCAGAACAGACTTCTGAAAGCGGCATCCATGCACTTCCGGAGGGCCATTCTGGGCCTTGCAAAAAAGGGCTAGGGCTTCAGTGGGCACCATCCAGTGGTGGGATTCAGCCGGATTGCCAAACTGAACAAAAAAATACCTACCGCTTCTACCAAACTGGTGCAAACCGGCTGAATCTCACCACTGGGCACATTGCTAAAACCTAGGAGAGGTTGTCCTTCAGAAAGCCCCATCCTAAGTCATGAAGGATTAAAATCAGTACCTTTGCTTGCCCCCAAAAGTAAATTGGCAGTTAATGCAACTCACAAAGCAAAGTTATAACATGTACTATTACAGGTTCCCTCATGACTGCCCACACTGTTCATTTGGTGCCAGCTGAAGCTTTCAAATAATCTTCAGGGGAAGCCCCATGTAAAGTGCATTGAAATAGTCCAATCTGGATGTGACTAGGGCATGAATGACTGTAAGCAGGACTTGCAAATCAAGGAATCTGGAAAAGGCAAATCCAGACACTGGGGAAGGATGTTTACAACATCCTAAATTTGCACTGAGTGGAGATTTATAATTATGTATCATTATTATACTAATAATCATCCAGTGGTTTCATGTAGATGTTAAAAAAACCGAGGGGCAAGCACTAAACCCTGTGGCACGCCATATTGTTGATCGTAGAACCTCTCCTCCTCAATGATATGAGAAGGATACCATAACTAATGATATTGAAAGGCATGGAAAAGTCAAGTAGAGCAAAATTGGATGCAACACCCCCATCTTGCCCAGTGAAGATTTTTTCCTATACCCTAGTTTGAAACTCAACTGAAAATAATCTAGACAATCCACCTTGTCCAAGGTCCCTTGAACTTTTAAACAACCACTTCTCCAATAAATGGAGGAGAGATACTGAACAAAAAATTATCAGATGGGTTCTTGAGGAGGTGATGAATAAGGTCTCTTTAAGAGGTAAAGGAACAACTTCTTCACTCAAATAAAAATTAACCCATTCAATCCATCAAACATCACCTCTCAGGTTGCTTTAATGAGATAAGGTGGTCATGGATAGAGCAGGTAACCAAGCTCATAATCCCAAGGACCCTGTCCACTTTCTCAGCTCCAACAGGTTCAAACTTTTCCCAAATAATTAGGCATTCTCCCCAGAAATCTCCTCTGCATGTGTGACAAGGCCAGTATCCAATTGAGAACAAAAAAGCAACTTTATCTGTTGCACAATTTCTTCTCCGTGCTTTCTTATGCAGGACAATCTGTTCATTGTAAGACCAGAACTAAATTGTATTGTCCACATATCATATATATACATACATAGACTGTGGAGAACTACTGGCACTTCACTCCCTTAATGTCACAAGGTTGGCCTTAATAGCAGCTGTAAAACCCCTGTTTGGTTGGATTCATTCTTGTTGAGAACTAGATGTCTTTCTCCCATCATCACGCCCATAAAACACATGGACTGCTGAGATCCTTGAAAGGAGAGAGTTTGCATATGTATGATTTGTTTTAGGACCTCTCTCGTTTTATTCATTTTAAGAATTATTTGAAAGGTTTTCATTGTCGTATTACCTAATCTTATGTATACCACCTTGCAAACTCTTCCATTATGAGAATTGTTATTAGAATCAATAAAGCAAGCAAATCAGCTACCTATTTAAATTAAAGTAATTTACTAACTAATTAATTTTGCAATGAAAAAAATTAATATGTCACAGAGTAGAGTAGCCTAGAATAGTCTAGACTAGATTACAGTAAAACATAATTTACCCGACATGTTTGACATCTTCCCATCAGAACATGGATCACAATCATAGCAACAAAATTTATGCCCTTCTTTTTTTTTCTTCTGAAAGCCTGCAGGACAGGGATCATTACACACTGAGCGCGGCAAGACCTGTTGACAAACCAGGATGGAATCCAAGATTTAAGAATAATATAGGACAATCATTCTCTCATCTCCCTGCATAAATAGAGTAACAAGTAGGATCATGAAATGAAGTGCTACACCTGGAAATCTCCCAAACACTTTCTAAATATTTCACATGGTTGCATCCAAGCTATTCTTACCTTTCCCCTCTCTGTATTAACTGAAGAAGAAGAAATAATTAAAAAAAAAATACCTGCAGTGATATTTAATACCAAACTCAATGCAAGCAGACAACACATAAAAATTCACCCCATTCCCCCTAAGCATGCCTCTGGGTATTAAGGGATTAAAGTTTACAATACTCTTCCTACTCTTCCTAGTTGATGGACTCTGTACTGGTCAACCATAACAGTAGGAGTCAGTTACTCATTTTTTTAACAGTATCTTTTGTACAACTAAGTCAGAAGCTTCGCAAAATTGCCCATCTTCCCACATTTGCCAATTATAATTCCCCCAGAATAGGAAAAACAGTCAAACTCATTTCTGATTTCCAGATCCTTCATTTCAAATAATAAAATACCTCAAAATCCATACCCTCTTAAAATATTTGGGCCACACAATTAAATCTTCATGAATCACAAATTCATCTCCATCATGTGCTTTGGGATCCATCTTTCCAATTTTCACCTTACGGTAGGAATTGTTTGGAAACATGACCACATTTGTAATATCAAATCCAGAAAGCACTTCTCCATGATGGTTGATGGACACAGTTTCTCCAAATGTATTATTGAATGAAAGCCCTTGAAGAAATGAGTGAAGCTAATAAAAAATGAGAGGGAACAAATCAGTTGAAACTGTACAGTGGATTACATCAAACATCCTGAAATCTATCTTTATGAAAATCAAAGTTACTTAAGTCCCACTGATTTCTGTCAGTCAATTTAAATTACAACCATCATTAAGCCACGGCAGGTTGCACAAATCACAAGAAAGAGAGAAATGTTACCTTATTAACATCATTATGGGCTGTATTCCTTAAAACTAGGTTCAAAAGCAAAATAAGCAAAATAAGCGATGTCATGCCTTAGCATGACCAGCAGAGTTAGATGCTATCAAAATCTAATCCATTTGAAGACTTTATATTGGGATTGAGAAGCAAGCATTTTGCTGCTTATTTTGTCATCAAACCCATCCTAAAATACATATGGTTTGGCAGTGGAAAAGATAATTTCCTTTAAGTTCAAAGTGGAGGAAGAAATGGAGTTTTATAGAAGAAGAAGCTACTTAGTTGATAACATTCTTGTGGTTCCCTCAGGTGTCATGGAGAATAAACTCACAGTCTCTTCTGGGTGTCAGCTCTTCAATTCCTGCAAGACTGTTATCATATCTCTCCTTAGCTTTCTCTTTTTTTATATAAATGCACAGTTTATGTATCTTCATAAGATTTAAACTCCTGGCCTCTCATCAACTTGTCACTCTTTTTTGTGAAAGCTGCTTTGTAAAGCAATGACTTTGTAAGGGAGAAAAGAACCACTCTTAATGTTTCATGTTCCTCCCTTTAACCGTCCATCTCAACCTTCTTTTGCACAAGTCTTTGGCATCTAGGAGACCTCCATCAGATTGGTGACCACTAGGGACATACTGAAGTCATTCCAAGCTGGATGTCAACAAATAGGCATTTCCACATTTGTGTCAACGCCTTGTAATACTGAAGATCTGCAACCAATATGCTGGGGAGGGCTGAGAAGAGACTTCTGCAGCACCTGGTCCATGATTCAGGACAATGTGAATTGCTTTTTGCTAGTGAATCATCACTGCCTTAGTTGAATGAAGAGAATCAACAGTCAACATCAACATCTTTGTAGAAGTCAATGTCACTTTTCACAAGACTTGTATACCCTACTACAGGGGTCCCCAACCCTTGGTCCAGTCTGTGGAATGCCAGCAACCTATCCATACAATAAACAAAGCTCCATCCACAGGATGCAGGCAGCATGCAAAACCACATCCCCTCCAGTCTGTGGAAAAACCTTTCTCCACAGAATCAGTCCCTGGTGCCCAAAAGGTTGGGTGCCACTGCCCTACTACATCATCACTAATCTGAGAATGTGGAATAAACTCAGTATACATTTGCATAGTACTAATTTGCTCCTGGCATTGAAGGTGTTTCATTCCAAGTTATTACCTTCCAGGTACCTTGATCTTGATGTTCATCCCTTCTACTTTGCGTTACTCTTTTGCATTTAGACCTAAGTAAGTTCATGTTGTGAACAGCATGTGCTACAGCATAGACTGCACTGTAGATACTGTAACTGTGGCCAGTCATCTCAAATAAATGCCTGGGAAGGTTTCTTAGATCTTCCTTCCCAGTACATGCTTCATCATTGTCCACTGGCGTATTGCTGCCTAAAAAGCTACAATCAAAACCTTGTTCCCAGAATTCTTTCAACAAACTATCTCGCTGGGTCCAAAATGGTTTTATTTTACCAAGGAATTCATTGAACCCTGGCAGTTCATTAGAATGAATAGCAAAGGATATTGCTCCATCAAACATTTGCAGATCTGATGGTCGATGAAGACTTGTTAATGTTAAGTCCATTTGAGCTGTCAGAATCCACATTTTTCCACAGGTTATCACTAGAAACTTAATGAACAGAAATAGAAGCATGGCTGTGGTGTTTTCCCCATAAAAGATGAATGCATTGGCTATGGGGTGATTCAAATAAATATTTACCATTTGCATTAAATCACCTTGAAACATAAAAAAGAATGCTTGTTTAGGCAGTCTCTCCACAAAGGCAGAGCAGATCCTATTCTCAGAAAAAAGTGGGTCCAGGGCTTGGAAGAAATTGTCTCCACTGTCATCATCCAGAATAAAAAGGCCAATCCACGTCCATCCAAAGTGCTTCAGCAAATAAATAATCCCAACAGTCTGAAGGGTTTCTTTGGGACCCATGTGGTAAAAGGAAGCAGCCATCTTTGTCCCATGCTTCTCTGGAGCAAATGACCCATAAGACAGCTAAAATACAATGTGCATTTTGTTGGCTATGGTTGGAATGTCCAGAATCATCTGAGAATGATATTTTTTTTTCTTAAAGAACATGCAGATACATATGTTTTTCCAAGCTCTTTCCTTGCATGGGCTTCCATTTTCAATTATAAAGAAAGCTCTGATCATTATGTCTATGGATATTCTCAGTCATCCGTGTCATAGTTATCCCAAAGGTGCTTTTTCATGAGGCAACTGGACTTCCCTGTTTTTCTTTGAACATGTTTCACTTCTTCAGCTCTGGTGTTGCAAAAAAATCAATGACCTTTTTCTTGTAACTGCTGGTGGGATATTTCTTCAGAGTCTCATATGTGGCAGTGTCCTTCAGAAGACTGTTCACCTTGGCCTTGTAGTCATCTGTGTTCAGGATGACTGTGCATCTTCCTTTATCAGCTGGCAGGATGGTGATGTTTGGGTCTCTTCCTAGGGATGTCACTGCTCTCCTTTCTTGAAATTTCAGGTTGGAAGGGGGTGTTTTGGCACTGGCAAGGGCTGCAATTACCTTCATCCTTAATTGTTCTGCCTCTGGTTCTACTCGTTTATTGTTTCTGATGGCTGACTCTGTGACTGTAAGGAGATCTACAATTGGTAGCTGTTTTGGTGTTAGTGCAAAATTCAGTCTGAAGAAGCTTCTTGGATGAGAAGTGAAACATCGTCAAAGAAAACAAGAAAGTCCAGTTGCCTCCTGAAAAGGCACATTTGGGATAACTCTGATCATTATTATCATTATTCACCAAATGGTAATAAATGGAACCATACCTTATTTCTTTGCTAGAGTCACATCCTGCCTTTTCTTCATGCACAAGCATATCAACTGTAAGCAACCCCTAGGCTTGACTCAGTGAGAATGATGGACACAGTCAACCATGAGCTTCTATAGCTGAGGATGAACATACTCCTATATTAGCAACTCTCGGCTTCTGCTCCCTCTTTTGGACACCATTTTTACAGACTGTGTTCAGTCTTGTGCATCAGATATGGTGTAATTGGAACTCCCAAATTTCATCAGGCCTTTTAAGAGCATTGGTGGTGCAGTGGTTAGAATGCAGTATTGCAGGCTAATTCTGCAGATGGTTGACTGCCAGCGGTTGGCAGTTCAATTCTGACTGGCTCAGGGTTGACTCAGCCTTCCATCCTTCCAAGGTCAGTAAAATGCTGAGTCTGTAAACTGCTTAGAGAGTGCATAAATCATTATGAAGCAGTATATAAGTACTATTACTATTGCAATTGTTGAAAGAAAAACCTTCATCAGGCTCCAGTCCAAGCTGGGAATAAACAAAATGGAGACTGCTTTAGAAAGAAGGTTGTAGTTTATTGAGGAGCAGAGCCAGACAGAAATGCGGCTCTGGGAAAGTTGACTACATGTAGCTGGGAGTGGTAGGTTTTTATATCTTCTTGGGCTTTTGTGTTTAGAGTTGTTTCCTGTTCCTGTGGCATGAACTGTGACCTGAGCTTTTGAGTGTGTCCTTTTTGGTATTCTGATGGTGGTGGGTTAATCCTATTATGTCCTAAAGGTCATGATTTTAGAGTTTGGGTGGGGGATGTAGATTTTAGGGGTCTTTGTCTTTCCAATCCCATCAGCTCTAAGCTTCCTGGCTCCAGTCTTTCTGAAAGGATCATCAGATCTGCATTTCTATAGACCTGGTTTCTGCTTGGGGCAGAGAGACTTGGGGGGCAGTTTCTGTCTTTAAGATCCTTTGGGAAAATATAATATTCTGCCTTTTTAATATTCCCAAAAATATTTCCTTCTCTGGGGGGGGGGTGCTGATTGAAGCAGAATTTAACCCCTATTTGGAATAGAATGTCCCCCTTCCCTTCAATTTTGTCACATGGATGAGTTTTCATATATGTTGATACATCTATCTTACCTGTGGAATTTTATAAAGACTTACAATATCTGACATGAAGAAAGAGATATCAGCACCAAATCCACCAATAAGGGCCACAATGAGATTCTCCTTAATATCACATCTATAGTTGACAATCAACTGATCTGCTCGGAAGAGCAGCTCCAAAGTGGAACGGTAAGTCAGCCGGGCATCAAAATAGTTGTCACATATGAAAAATCCCAGAGTAATATTAGACAAGAGTCTCGGGTTTGAGTTAATCTGTTTCACAGCAAATGCCAAACTCAGGGAATGCTGATACAACTTTAAAACAGCACTGAAAAAATATATGAGAGATAACAGAAATACAGAAGAATTGAAGAGAGAAGAATTTGTTCAGTGAAGCAAGAATCATAGCCCCAAAGAAACTTGGACATTGTGATAAGCATTAGATATAAATACCTATGAGGAACATTTTTGTGCATCATGAAACAGAGGTCTACAACAGGACCAGCTTGCAGAAAATATGTTCTGCAATTTAATTATGAAGCTAAAAAGCAAGAAGATTCTTATTATGTTTGGTTGCACAGCAGTAGCTATGCTGGCTTCCATCACTGCCATCTTCTCCTGGTTTAACTTTCCTCTGTCAAGACTTTGATTTCTTTGCCTGGGCTGACCTTTGCAATTCTTTCAATTCTGTTTCTGTATTCTTTGAATAGATTATTTCGTATTATAAATTATAATCCTATCCTATAATCCCTATCCAACAAAATGAGTTTCAATATGGAGAAAAGCAAAGTTTTACATTTAGGCAGGAAAAACCAAAGGTGCAAGTACAAATTGGGCAAGACCTGGTTTAAAAACAGTAACTGTGAGATGGTCCTTGGAATCCTAGTGGATGATCACTTGACTCTGAGCCAGCCAAAAAAGCTAATACAATCCTGGGTATTGTACTGTAAACAGAGGCATAGAATCAAGATCACACAAAGTATTTGTACCACTTTATAAAAACCTAGTAAGACCACACCTGGAATACTGCAGCCAATTTTGGTCACCATATCACAAAAAAGATGTTGAGAGTTTGGAAAAAATTCAGAGAAGAGCAACTAAGATGATCAAAGGCCTGGAAACTAAAACATACGAAGAACGGCTGCAGGACTTGGGTTTGGCTAGTCTAAAGAAAAGAAGAAATAGGGGAGACATGATAACAGTGTTCCAGTATTTGAGGGGCTGCCACAAAGAAGAGGGGGTCACATTATTCACCAAGACACCAGAGGGTATGACAAGAAACAATGATTGGAAATTGATCAAAGAGAGAAGCAACTTTCTGACAGTGAGTACAATTAACCAATGGAACAGCTTGCCTCCAGAAATCATGGGTGCTCCATCCCTGGAGATTTTTAAGAGGCTAGACAGTCACTTGTCTGAGATGGCATAGGTTCTCCTGCTTGGGCAGGGGGCTGGACTAGAAGACCTCCAAGGTCCCTTCCAGCACTATTCTATTCTATTCTATTCTATTCTATTCTATTCTATTCTATTCTATTCTATTCTATTCTATTGATCTGCTAACCTCTGTTTTGTTATTTCTGATTCTGGATGTTGTTCTTTCCAGAACTGGTGAATTCATTTCAAATCTCCTCTTTTTTGTTGGATTTCATTTCTAATAACAGATTCTTATGTCTCTGTTTTCTATCTCTGTGTATTTACAAATAACTTTTCTTCCAGTACTTCTGCAACTGCTGGTCCTGATTGCTCAATCAGCAGCCCTGTGTCCTGTAGCCCATTTTTCATCAGATATCCAGGAACTGCAACATCTAGCATGATCCTTGTTAACCCAGGCATTGATTGATCTAGAATGAGTTTCTGTAAATTATAGCTGATCATATTTTTTATGGGAGAGACACACTTTATATATCTCCTCTGATGAGATGTATCCAGTATGTTTCAATCTCTGGCATAGGTCTTTCTCTGAACACCTAAGCCCCACAACCACATGGTGGTTGGTCATACAGTCATACAGATGTTTAGACTGGATTTTGCATTTTTGTCTACTTATTGAATCCTTCCCAAGGACCTGGAATAGGCATATGTTGATGTCTGATGTTGTTAAAGGTATTGTTGTAGGATATAAGCTGTTCCAAGTAAAGATTCCTTTTGTAACTGACTGATGGTGATTTTTGTCAGTGTTCATGATATTCAGGTTGTGCTCCATTTGTTTGATGTTTGCACTGGAGGCATCTATTATTAATTGGTACTACCTTTGCTTTCTTTTGCCTCAGACGTTCTACAATATTTCTGTTTGCAGATCTTACTTTTTGTGATTTTCTCCAATTCTTTCTCTTCTATTCTGCTATCATCTGCTATTCTTGCCATGCTCACCAGCCAGACTTTTTTTTTGTCTTTCCTATTGACAATTGTTAACTATGATATGTTATGTGGCAGGTGCCTGTCTGTTTGAATTCTAAAACTCCAGAGCAATTTAGCTTCTTCATTTTCTATTATATTTTTTTATTTTGGGATCCCACCAATTCTTACTTGCAGGCAAATGATACTTTTTGCAAATCTTCCAATTATTAATGCAAGATCCAGTTGGAGCCCAGCTGAACTTTTTGAGTTCATTCTTACAGTGTATTATTTATTCCTTCCAAATTTTGTTTCCCTTTCTCCAGAAATAATATTTATTATGCTGCCTTTCTTGCAATCCTTATATATAATTACATAGATATCACCACTGCAGACGCTTTTGGTGAACATCTGTGACAAGTCAAACAAACTCACTTTGTTTGTTCAGAGAGCACCAAGGACCCCTCAAACCCACTTTCTTTAAATTGTCTATGCTGCTCAGAGTTTCTTCTGTTTAAGGAGAAACCTTCAGATCTCAGCTGTCCCAATGTGGATTTAGAATATTTTTATTCCATGATTTGATGCTGAAATAGATTTTTATCAAGAAATCTGAGAACTGTAGACTAGAATGAGAAGTCAAAGCTTATCTTAGATTAAGGCTATGTTGGAAACTTCTTTAAACATGTCAAGTAAGCTACATGATCGATTTTTTACTTTTTTCTTTCTCCAACCTGGTAACTGCTTTAAGGGTTAAGATTGCAACTCCCTTAGTCATACTGACAATCTCAAAACATCTGGAGGATAACTGATGCTTTTTAAAACTGCTGTATTACGTTAAATGTTAAATAAGAAGAGAAGCATAGATTTTCTGAAACGCAAGATGACCTCTGCAGATGTTATGCAGGGGCTTAGGTGTGACTCGCTAAAGAAATAAAAATGGAGTCCGGATTTGTTTTGATAAGCCAAACATGTTTATTCAGCTGAATAAGGATGGGTCCTCCCGAAAAGTGGAAAAACCCTGGACACAGTATAAGGCAAATATCTATACAGAGGAAGGAAGGAACTGAGGGCTCCATGGGGAGATATGTTGAAGCACTACCCCAATATTATCTAAAGTGCAGAGAAAGAGGGGTTTTTTTGTAATTTTATGCAATTTGATAATTCAACAGCCAGGTAATATCACTTTCCAATAGTTTGTATCATATTCATGAAAAGAGGCTCTTGTGGCCTAGCTATTATAATATTGTATTTGGTTTTGTAGATCAGTCAATTTGATCCACAAAAGCATATGCAATAATAAAACTGGGGGCCCTTAAGATTTCTAAAGTCTCACAGGGAGGCTGGCTGAAACATTGTCTATGCTTTGGAAACTCTGATTACAAATAGAACTGATAAAAAAAACTGGTCAAATTTTGCAATATTCGCTGTATAATTTACAGGAATATCAATGACACTTTTTTTCAGTCTCCAATGACATGAACAGGAAAAGGAAAAGAGAATTACTTACAGAGGTGGCATAAATGACTTCTGTAAAGGATGCTCATCAAAAGACTGTTCCTCTAGTACATATACAGTCTGAGCTGTGATCCCACCAATCAATAGGCTTCCTGGCTGATACCATTCATGATGGATAGGAGAGGGATCAATTCTGGGGCAAGGTGTGGCATCCATCTGGCACTTCATGTCAACCAACAGCCGCAGCATGATCACTACTTTCAACATTTTCTTTAGAGTAGGCTTTTTGTACCTATTCACAATCCCACCACTGAATATGGTGAGACTATTTTCTGTCAGATATAAAATCTGGGAACATGATGCAAGACTATTTTGCATTAACTACAAAATCAAGCAACAGGCTAATGATTCTGTCAGTTCTCTCATCCAGTGCATTGGCATCAACAAGGTTAGCAAGGCAACATGCCCTAATAGACAAGCACACTCCAGTGAAGGGAAATCATCAACAGAATCCAAAGGGATAAGATCCTGCCTGTTTCATTTCCCTTAACTGCAGAAATAAAAGATTTTATAACCTCTTCTAGACTGACATATGAATTATTTTTCAGTATTTCCCAGAAAGCTGTTGCAGCTGTGTCATAAAGCATTAATGATAATCATTTGGGTTAATTGCCAATAAACAGTTACCTCTGTGAAAGGAATCCCCTGGGTTTGGAAAGATATTATTTCACTTCCATATTATAACTTTGGAAATAACCATCTTCTCAGCTTTTTAAGGAGATACCTCATAAAAAAAAATTGTATGATTATTTCTGCAAATTTAATCATTACCCATGGGGTACTACTTCCCAACCCAAATACTTATGGCTGAAATTTCTACCTTCTCCAAATATATCTCTGTAAGCCACCACTGAACATAATAATGATCAAAGTTATCATTGAGGATACACTAGAACAGTGATTGCAAACCTTTTAGAGACCGAGTGCCCAAACTGCAACCCAAAACCCACTTATGCATCGTTGGGTGCCGGGTGGGTCTGGCCCATTGGCTGGGTCTGGCCCATTGGGTGGGCGTAGCTGTGGTGGTAACGGCAGATTGGGTGGGACTAAAAAGTTCAATCAATCAATTCCAACTTTGCAAGATCTTTTTTTTTCCTGTGAGAAGTTGAAATTGACTGATTGATTGAACCTTTTTTTTTTTTTGCACACAGCAGTGGAGGCCTAAAGCGAAAAGGTTTTATAAAACCCAGCTGAAGGCCTAGGACTGGGGTGACGGCACGCGTGCCCACAGAGAGGGCTCTGAGTGCCGCCTCTGGCACCCGTGCCATAGGTTCGCCACCACTGCACTAGGAACTTCTTATTCTTTTGTAATATTGATATTAACTGCAAACTAAGTTCATAGGTGATACAATAATCCTGGTTTACCCTTCATTTGGCATATTATTTTTTCCTTGAAGGCTTATCCCAACTTTCCTCCAAGGGCTTGAAGGAGTTTTCCTGCTGTTCTCCCTTCATTTGAATTCTATTATGTCACTCAATTTCAAGCTGGAGTTGAATCTGTGTTTTCTTGATTTTCGTTAGAATTAGGAAACATGTATAATTCTATAGCTTCAGCATACCCTAGAAAAATGCAGAGCATTCATCTAACCAATTCCCCTATTCCACAATGGAGTAGTGATCTTTGAACATTCCTTGATGAACAATTGTATTTTCTCATATAATCTCTTCTAAATACTTCTTAGTGAACCTTCTTTTTAAAGAGTCGATTTGGTGTAGTGGTTAAGGAACCAGGCTAGAAACCTAGATATATTGCGAGTTCTAGTCCCTCCTTAGCAGTGGTGGGATTCAAATATGTGAACAACCAGTTCTCTGTGTGGATGCCACTTCTGGGCCTGGGCAATAAAAAAATTGCTACCAGTTCTGCTGAAGTGGTGCGAACTAGCTGAATCCCACCACTGCTCCTTAGCCATAAAATCCAGCTTGGTGACCTTGGACCTGTCCCTCTCTCTTAGCCCAACTCTACTCATACTGTTGTAGGAAAAAATAGGATGAGAAAGTATGTTGGATATGTTTGCCATCTTGAGTTATTTATAAAAATAATAAAGGTGAAATATAAATACATAGATAGTTATAAAATATTTGATGTTTTTAACATATCTCATCTGATAATTCTCTTTTTTTATTATATTTTTTATTAATTTTTTACACAAGCATAAGTCATTCAATGGTAAACAGTGTGATGTCTGGGTTACATTTGTAAAAACAGTTCTTAACAATTAATTTCTATAATCTGTATTCCATATATTAATTTTGTTTACTTTCCTCTTTCCCCGAAACATCCTTTTTTGCAGACATTGCGTTGATACAATTCTTGTTGTTTTAATAAATGACAATTTAGTGTATATTTTTTTCAATATTCCTAAAAAATAAACATCATATTAATACATTTCTTTTCTTTCCATTCATTTGGATTGCCTTATCATCGATCCTGTTACAATCCTTATTTTAGTTTATTTCTCCCACCAAATTCTAAATATTTTTACTGGTCATCTGATAATTCTCATTCAATAAATTAAGTTATTAAGTTAAAACCTATTAGATCCAAAATTAAACACAAACAGGTTAATTGTCTTCAGACATTTCCTTTATAAAGGTCTATTTGTCTTCACATTATAGTGGAATTCTCATTTTCATCAGTCTATTTCCCACCTTCTTCAAAACTCTGATGTTTTTCAAGATTGATTGAATGTCTTTTCCTTAGAAATGTATAACTATTTTCAAGAGAAGCTATATTTACCTCCTGCAATACTTTGGTCATTTTGGGGCATATCCCTCTGAAATGGTTAAATAGCTGAATGTTTAGAATTATTGTGCAATATTACCAGGAGGAAATGCAAAGCTACATATAAGGGACTAAAGGGAGAGCCACAGTTTAATAATCAGAAATGCTTTTTCTTTACAAATTGCCTTTTGCTATTGAGTTCAGGCCTCAGCAAAATAATGTAGCATTTGGGGAAAAAGATACAGCCCAATAAACCAGCACTAGAAGCTAAGATGGAAAAGATCTCCACAGCTACCATATACTTTCCTTTGGTGCTCAAATACGTTGGAACAAAAGACAACCAAACACTGCAAAACACCAACATGCTAAAAGTGATGAACTTGGCTTCATTGAATGTGTCCGGCAGGTTCCTAGCTAGGAAAGCCACCATGAAGCTGACCAAAGACAGAAACCCCATATAGCCCAAGACAAGATAAAACATCACAACAGATCCTTCATTACATTCTGCTATGATCTCTTCAGTCACTGAAGACAAATGCCTGCTTGAAGGAATGAACAGAAAAGAACAATTAAGATGGACAGCCTTTTGCCCAACCATTTTCTCTTGTCAGACCCTGGTTTGGTGGCCATGAATGCTGCAATGACCATGACAGTTTTGGCTAACACAGAAGAAATAGACATAGAGAAGGTAATCGCAAACATAGATTGTTGGAGAAAGCAAATCAATTTAAGAGGTTTTCCAAGGAAGAGAAAAGAGCAGAGGAAGCAAAGCAGAAGGGAGATGAGGAGAGTGTAGGTGAGGTCCTTGTTGTTAGCTTTAACAATAGGGGTGTCTTTATATTTAATAAATATTCCAAGTATGAGCATGGTAATAATTGAAAATAAAACAGCAACCACAACTAAACTGATTCCTAATGGTTCTTCATAAGTTAGATATGTTATGGTTTTGGGGATGCATTGAACTTTGTCCTTACTTGGATATTGATCTTCTGGACATTCAGAGCAGGCAATCGTGTCTGCAAATTAGAGAAAAACCATGAAACATGGAATCTAACCTTCATGACTGACAGAGCCTCAAGTTATATATAACTTATAAATTTATATTAGATTATATAAATGTTTTTCAAACTTGGCCACTTTAAGAACTTCGGACTTCAATTCTCAGCATTTTGGCTGGCAATTTGAGAGTTGACATCCACACCTCTTAATGTGGCTAAGCTTGAAAAAGACCTGATTAGATCATTATATGATACCTACAGGGCTTTTTTTCTCAGCGAAAAGGTGGCGGAACTCAAACCTGGCCACGCCCTCATCAAACCCTAGGACCGCCCCTTTAGAGAACAGGAATGCAAGTAAAATTTGGGAGGGGCTATTTCCGGTTTGGGAGGGGCTATTTCCGGTGAGGCCGGCCCAGAAAAAGGTGCCGGAACGCCGTTCTGCCGCGTTCCGGCTGAAAAAAAGCCCTGGATACCTAAAGCTTTCTAAAGACCCATCCCTTCAGGCTTTCCTTCTCCATGTCTTATGCATGGATGCATATAAGTATTCAAAAGACCAAAACCTTGCCCATTTTTTACTGTGTCTGAAGCCCTGCACTTTTTTAACAACTGTCACATATGTTTCATATATTTAAAACATGGGATTGGGCTTCCGTCATATGGTCAAACCTGGTTCATACCTATTGTCACAAATGGATGTAGGGAATTCTCTATTAATCTAATTTATTTATCAAATTTGCATAGCAGCCCATCTCACTAAAATGACTCTGGTCAGTACACAACTGTGAGATAAAACAGCAATGTAAATAACCCCAGATATTAAATCTTAAAATCCTTATTAATAAATATGTTAAAATCTAAATATACAGTGCAATAATAAAGCCATCTCAGTGGTTGTATACATATTTATAGACGTATATACTGAGAAGGTTAGATAAATAGAAGTATTAATGTAAGAGAAAATTAATCTTATTGTATATAATACAGATAGGGAAATTTGGAGAGAGGAGTTGTTCGGACATTACCCCTGAATTGTATCTGAAGAGGGATGAGAGGAAAGAAAGGAGAGGAGAGAGAAAAGAGTAAAGGAGGGGAGAAGGAAGTAGGAAGGTTGGAGGAGAGAGTGGTGAAAGAGAAGAGGAGAGGAGAGGAAGAAGAGGGAAGTAGGGAAGAAAGAGAAGGAAGGGAGAAAGAAGGTAGAGAAGAAGGAGTGGGGATGCAGTAAAAGGGGAAATGGGCGAGCAACACCAAAAGTCATGGCATGTATTTATTTCATTAAAAGTATCTTATATATAAGAATGTAAAAAGAATGTATGTTAATATCTGATAAATATCACAGTATATGTATGGGGGAGAGTTTGGAAAAATAAAAAATAAATTAAAAAAATAAAAAATAAAGCCATCTCAGTGAGTTTCCAGTACTTGGGAACCCCAGGCCTAATAAAATAATCAGGTCTTGAGACCCTTTAATAATATCAAAAGGGATGGAATTAATTTAATTTCAGGGGGAATATTTTTCCATAAGATGGGTACCATAGCATAGAAAGCATTGATAGACTGGATGTGCTCACCCAGTGGCTTCATGCAGGTGTTAAAATAAATGAGGAGAATGCTTAATAGGGCCTAAGGGCAGGACCTATTCTTCCCAAGGACATCAGAATTTTATCATGGTTAATAGTATTGACAACTGTCCAGAGGTCAAGTAGTACAAAGATGATTGCATTACTCCCATCTTGACCAAGTCAGAGGTCTTCCATACCCTGGACTTCTGTATAATTCCAGAGGTGAGTTACTCGATGAAAATTGTCCAACAGAATAAGATTCTAACCACTGTGCCGCCAAAACTCAGGATACAGAGAGCAGCCAAGCTCACAGTCCTGAGGACTTTGTGCACAAATCAGTCCCAGATAATCAGGCAAAAAGTTTTTAAGAAGAGACTGGAGAGCCATTTGTCCAAAATGGTATAGGGTTTTCTGCCTGAGCAGGGGGTTTGGACTAGATAACCTCCAAGGTCCCTTCCAACTTTATTATTATTACTATTATTATTATTATTATTATTATTATTATTATTATTATTATTATTATTATTATTATTATTATTATTATTATTATTATTATTATTATTATTATTATTATTATTATTATTAAATCTTCCCCAGGACTATTTTCTGGACCTGTGATAAGGCCAGTGTCAAATTCAGAACAAATCTGAGAAACATAATCTGACAAATGTTGTGCAATTTCTTCTAAACATTGTTGTAAGGTGTTTTTTGTTCTCTCATGAGAACTTGTGTCATCTCAAGCAGGACTGAGAGAGGCAATCTGTGGATGCAGTAACGACAAATAAATACTGGGATTTCACCATTCTTAGCATCTCTAAATCATATTTGGTCAGGTTTGTCTTTTGTTGAATGCTGCTTACAGTGCTCTAGATGTCTCTTCTCCCATTTTACCTTTCTTAGCGACGCTGTGAACCACCTGGAGTGCTGGGAACTCAGAAAGGAAGTCATAATGTGATCCAGGGTCACTATCTAAGGTTCTTTTTGTTCCTTTTAGAAATTGTTTGAAGGCTGTTCATTGTGGTATTACCCAATTTTATGCATACAACCTTGTGAAATCTTATAGTATGAGAATCAATGGAGCAAATGAATCAGTTACATATATAAATAAAATCAGAGGAATTTACTATCTGATCAATTTTGCACTGAAACAAAGTAATATTTGACAGAGTTGAATAGAGGAAGTAGAGTAGAGAGTAGGGGTAGAGTGGAATGGAGTGGAGTGGAGTGGAGTGGAGTGGAGTGGAGTGGAGTGGAGT
>NW_015388556.1:71458-76445 GCF_001527695.2 Protobothrops mucrosquamatus
TTATAGTATGAGAATCAATGGAGCAAATGAATCAGTTACATATATAAATAAAATCAGAGGAATTTACTATCTGATCAATTTTGCACTGAAACAAAGTAATATTTGACAGAGTTGAATAGAGGAAGTAGAGTAGAGAGTAGGGGTAGAGTGGAATGGAGTGGAGTGGAGTGGAGTGGAGTGGAGTGGAGTGGAGTGGAGTGGAGTAGAGTAGAGTAGAGTAGAGTAGAGTAGAGTAGAGTAGAGTAGAGTAGAGTAAACTTACCCAACATGTTTGACATCTTCCCATCAGAACATGGATCACAATCATAGCAGCAAAATTTCTTGCCTTCTTTCTTTTTCTTCTGATAGCCAGCAGGACAAGGATCATTACATACTGAACGGGGCAAGACCTGTTGATAAACCAGGATGGGATTCAAGACTGATGACTTGAGTAATACTGGACAGTCCTCTAATCTACCTGCACAAACAGAGTAGCAGAGATCAGAGGATAGTGAAATCTGTTCTTTTCTCACCCATGACATTAGGAGTCACTTATTCACTTTTTACATCATTATTTCCACAACTAAGTTAGAGCCTTTGCTCTGTGAAACACAATGAAGCCAGGCTATACAAAATTTGTCAGCTCACTGGTTCTTAAATGGCTTATGACTTGTCAAAAATGGATGGGAGCACTTCTGATTTTCTTCTCTTTAATTATCTCTGAATTTTATTTCATTCTTTCTAGGGCTGGGGTAACAGCAAAGTACTCCATCACCCATCCCCACAAAAGTCCCTATAAATTATAACAAATCAGGAACAAATCAGCTATATTTTGGATACAAAGTAGTTCATTTTAACTAGTTAAAGGATTTGAAAGCTGGCTGCACAATGAAACTTATCTCTGATCTCCAAATGTTTCATCCAAAATAATAAATATCTAAAAATCCATACCTTCCTAAAATATTTGGGCCAGACAATTAAATCTTTGTGAATCAAAAATTCATTCCCTTCAAGAGCTTTGAGATCCATTTTTCCAATTTTGACTTTACGATAGGAGTTGTTTGGAAACATAACCACGTTTGTAATATCAAATCCAGGAAGCACTTCTCCATGATGGTTGATGAACACAGGTTCCCCAAGTGAATTATTGAATGAAAGGCCGTGAAGAAACCAATGAAGCTAAATAAAAAGCAGAGGAAAGAAAGAAGTGGATTCATGGTAGAATGCAGTCCTAGGCTGTATTAATAAAGGAATTGTATTAAGATCTTGTTAATACCACTTTATAGTGCCTTGGTAAAACCATACTTGGAATATTGCATCCAGTTTTGGTCACCAAATATAGAAAAGATGTTGAGACTCTAGAAAGAGTGCAGAAAAGAGCAACAAATATGTTTAAGGGAATGGAGGCTAAAACATATGAAAAATGGTTACAGGAACAGGGCATGGCTAGTCTAGAAAAGAGAAGGACTAGGGTAGACATGATAGCAGGGTTCCAATATGTAAGGGGCTGCTACAAAGAAGAGGGGGTCAGCCTATTCTCCAAAGCACTGAAGGCAGAAAAAGAAGTAATTGTATGGAAAACAATAAAGGAGAGAACCAATCTAGAACTAAGGAGAAATTTCCTGGCAATTATAATGATTAATCAGTGGAACAAGTTGTTTCCAGAAGATGTGGGTGCTCCAACAGTGGAGATTTTAAGAAGAGATTGGAGAACCATTGGTCTGAAATGGTATAGGGATTCTTGCTTGAACAAGGGGTTGGGACTAGAAGACCTCCAAGGTCCATTCCAACTCTGTTATTCTGTTATTCTGTCATTATATTCTGTGATACAGAGTTGCAGAAGGGAGGGGGCCTTTCCCAAGAAGCTAAGAGGCAGATAAGCTTGGAATCCCTGGAATGCAGGAAGAGAGCCAGGGCAGAGAGTTTTTAAACTTTCACAGGTTATATCTAACAGTTATGCTGATTTGTGCTTTAGTCTGGAAAGATTCCTCTCCTTAGCTCAGCATGATAAAGACACCATTTTAAGTCCTTGTGCTGTTCTTGGAGCCTTGCAGGATTACGTCAAGACATTCTGAAATTTATCTCAAATAAAAGTGGCATTACTTAAGTCCCACTGATTTCTGTAACTCAATTTTAAACATGACTATAACTAAACCATGACACATCGCACAAATCACAATTATAGGCTTTGGCAAAAGAGACAAAAATAGGGCACATATTTTGATATTGACATCAGGGTGGCTTGTAATGGACACCCGTGGTCTGAAAACTAGGTTTCCATTCATGACTTCCAGAGTTGAATGCAATGAAAATCCAATCCATGTAAGATTTCATATTGTAAATGTGAATCATGCATTTTGTTGTTCATTTTGTCATCAGACCCATCCTAAGAGAGGTAGCTTTTAGCAATAGGAAAGATAATTTCCTTCAGGTTCAAAGTAGAAGAAGAAATGGGGACCTAGAGAAGTAAAAATTACTCAGTTGGTAACGTTCTTATGGTTCCCTCAGGTGTTATGGAGAATAAACCCACATGTTCCTCCCTTCAATTCTTGGAAGACATGTTATCATGTCTCCCCTTTAGCTTCTTCTTTAAGTTAAACACACTTAGTACACATTTAGCTGCATATCTTGCCACTCTTATTTGCAGTTTTTCCATTGCCTCAGGATACTTTTTGTATTTTGGTGATCAGGACTAGATATATTGCTTTCAAAGTCCAAAATGCCTCTTAGAAACTTCTTTGTAAAGAAATGACTTTGCAAGGTCGAAATGAAGTGCTTGTGCTGTTTCACATCACTCCCCTGAATAGTCCCTCTCAACCTCCTCCTGCAAATGTATTGACAAGCATGATTGCTTCAGCCTGTGCCAAAAAATCTTCCAAACTGGGCACTCCTGCCACCTAGAATTCATCATGTTAGGCAAACAATTTGGACAAAGGGATAGATGGGGAAATCATCAAATTTGCAGATGACACCAAGCTGGCAGGAATAGCCAACACTCCAGAAGACAGGCTTAAGATACAGGAGGATCTGGTCAGACTTGAACACTGGGCACTATCTAACAAAATGAAATTCAGTGGTGAAAAAAGTAAGGTTCTACATGTAGGCAAGAAAAGCCAAATGCACAGGTATAGTATAGGGCGTACCTTGCTCAATAGTAGTAACTGTGAGAGGGACCTCAGAGTCCTAGTGGACAATCACCTAAATAGGAACCAGCCATGTGCTGCAGCTGCCAAAAAGGCCAACACAATGCTAGGCTGCATTAACAGAGGGATAGAATCAAGATCACGTGAAGTGTTAATACCACTTTACAATGCCTTGGTAAGGCCACACTTGGAATAACTGCATCCAATTTTGGTCACCATGATGTAAAAAAGATATTGAGACTCTAGAAAAAGTACAGAGAAGAGCAACAAAGATGATTAGGGGACTGGAGGCTAAAGCATATAAGGAATGGCTGCTGGAATTGGGTATGTCTAGTTTAATGAAGAGAAGGATGAGGGGGCGGCCATGATAGCAGTATTCCAATATCTCAGGGGCTGTCCCAAAGAAGAGGGAGTCAAGCTATTTTCCAAAGCGCCTGAAGGCAGGACAAGAAGTAACGGATGGAGACTCATCAAGGCGAGAAGCAACCTAGAACTAAGGAGAAACTTCCTGACAGTCAGAACAATTAACCAATGGAACAACCTGCCTCCAGAAGCGGTGAATGCTCCAACACTGGAAGTTTTTAAGAAGAGACTGGACAGCCATTTGTCCGAAATGGTATAGGGTTTCCTGCCTGAGCAGGGGGTTGGACTAGATGACCTTCAAGGTCCCTTCCAACTTTACTACTACTATTATTATTATTATAAACCACACAGCCTTAACAGAGTAACAAAATTGGAAGGGACCTTGGAGGTCTTCTAGTCCAACCCCCTGCATAAGCAGGAGACACTATATCATTCTGGCCAAATGGCTGTCCAATCTTTTCTTAAAAACCTCCAGTGATGGAGCACCCACAACTTCTGAAGGCAACCATTCCACTGGTTAATTGCTTGGCAAGATCGACACCAGATAGGTGACCACTAGACATATGCCGAAATAATTTCAGGTTGGGTGTCTTCAACAGATGGTGTATAGCATTCCTGTGTCAGAGCCACCCAGCAATGAAGACCTTCAGCCAAACAATCCTAACTATAACACTCTCACTGAACCATGACAGGTTTCACAAATTATAAGTATGGGCTTCCACAAGAGAGATAAAAATGGGGCAACTATTACTTCACCACATCCTCACTAATTTGAGAATGAAGAAGAAGCTCAGTACACATTGTACTAATTATTCCAATCTGCTTCTTTCAATGAAGGACTTTGATTCACAACTTATTACCTTCCAAGTGTCTTGATCTTGAAGTTCATCCTTTGCTCTCTTTGCTACTTTTTTGTATTTAGACCTAAGTAAGTCCATGCCATGAAAAGCATGTGCTATTGCATAGACTGCATTATAGATACTGTAGCTGTGGCCAGTGATTTCAAATAAATGACCAGGAAGGTTTTTTAGCTCTTCCTTCCCAGTACATGGTTCAATCCTTTCCACTGGTTTATTGCTGTCTGAAAAGTAGCAATCAAAGCCTTGTTCCCAGAACTCTTTCAACAAACTATCCCGTTGAGTCTGCAATGGTTTTATGGCCCAAAGGAATTCCTCAAAACCTGACAGTTCATTGGAGTGAATAGCAAAGGAAATTGCTCCATCAAACAATTGCAAATCTGAGGATCGATGAACACTTGTTAATGTTAAGTCCATTTGAGCTGTCAGAATCCACATTTTCCCAAGGCTGTTCTCTATATATCTCATGAACAGAAAAAGGAGCATCGCTGTGCTGCTTTCCCCATAGAAGATGAATGTATTGACTTTGGTGTCAACCAAATAAATAGCCAACCACTGCATAGTATGACCTTTAAAAATAAAGGAAAATGATTGCTTGGGAAATCTCTCCACAAAAGCAGAGCAGATCCTGTTCTTGGAAAGAAG
>NW_015388556.1:76558-92004 GCF_001527695.2 Protobothrops mucrosquamatus
GGCTGTTCTCTATATATCTCATGAACAGAAAAAGGAGCATCGCTGTGCTGCTTTCCCCATAGAAGATGAATGTATTGACTTTGGTGTCAACCAAATAAATAGCCAACCACTGCATAGTATGACCTTTAAAAATAAAGGAAAATGATTGCTTGGGAAATCTCTCCACAAAAGCAGAGCAGATCCTGTTCTTGGAAAGAAGAGGCTCCAGGGCTTGGAGGAAATTGTCTCCACTCTCATCATCAAGAATTATAAGGCCAACCCACATCCATCCAAAATGCTTTAGCAACTGGATTATCCCCACAATCTGAAGGGTTTCATTGGGAGCCATGCGGTAAAAGGAAGCAGTCATCTTTGTCCCGTGTTTCTTGGGAGCAAATGAGCCATAAGCAAGCTAAAATACAGTGTGCAGTTGGTTGCTTACCATTGGAATGTCTCTACTAATCTGTATTTTCTTTAAGAGTTTGCTGATTCATACATTTTTTCTCAAGCTGTTTCTTTTCATGGACTTCCATTTTCCATTGTAAATGAAACTCTGAACATTATAATTTATATTCAATAAATGCTAAATAAATGGAACACTATCCTATTTATTTATTAGATTGATACCCTGCCTTTTCTACAGGCATACTGTAGAAGAAGATACACATAACATGAGCTGTAGTGCCACAGTGGTTAGAATGCAGTATTGCAGGCTGACTCTCCTGACTGCCAGCAATTCGATTCTGACTGGCTCAAGGTTGACTCAGCCTTCCATCTTTCCAAGGTCAGTAAAGTGAGGACTCAGATTGTTGGGAGCAATAGGCTGACTCTGTAAACTGCTTAGAGAGGACTGTAAAGCACTATGAAGCGTATATAAGTGCTATTGCTATTGCTAATCTAAGGAACCCTCTAGGTTTGGCTGCAAGAATGTGATTGGCATAGTCACAGTCAACTTGCAAATAGATGAGCATCTTAGATTCTCAGATTCTGCTCTCTTTTTCAATGTGGTGCATTCAATGTGGTGCATCACATTGGTAGGGCTTAAATCCAACTCCCAAAATTCATTAGGTCCTTTTGATGCATCATTACAACATAATCTAACTTGTACTTGATAAATGTTTTCCATTCCCTACAACTTTGCCCTATGGATGGGTTTTCATACATGTCAATGCATACATCTTACCTGGGGGATTTTATAAAGGCTTAGGATATTAGACATGAAGAATGAGATATCAGCACCAAATCCACCAATAATAGCCACAACAAGATTCTCATTGATATCACATCTGTAGTTGACAACCAACTGATCTGATCGGAAGAGCAGCTCCAAAGTGGAATGATAAGTCAACTGAGCATCAAAATAGTTGTCACAGATGAAAAACCCAAAGGTAATGTTAGACAAAAGTCTTGGATTTGAGTTGATCTGTTTCACCGCAAATGCCAAACTTAGGGAATGCTGATAAAACTTTAAAACAACTCTGAAAACGTAATTGAGGCATAAATGAAATACTGAGGGATTGAGGCAAGAAGAATATATTCTGTGAAACAACAATAACAACCACACAATGAAACTTGCACATTTTGAGAAACATCAGATATAAAAGACCAATGAGGAATATTTGGTGGAAAACAGAAATTAGGAACTGGACTAGCATTTAGGAAACTGTGAAGTGGAATTCAGCTGTAGAGCTGGAAAACAGAAAGATTCTTGTTATTTTTTATTAATGCAAGGTCCAGTTTATGATTCATTTGGTGTATGCAATTGGAAGACTTTGATGTAGTCATGAGACACTGATGCACATATTGGCCATTGTGTTCCAGATAGGTAGCTGGGGAGGATGTGGTGAACTGCTCCCCAAAAGTCACTTCTCTATACTTTCAATTTGGTCTGAAGTACATAGAAGGTTTTTGGTAATTTTATGCAAGGGCTGAATCAGCAGTCAGGCGGTAACTATCATTTCCCAACACTACACACAATAAATCCAATGCCCTGAATCATATTCATCAACAGAAAGCATTGTGAACTAACTATTCTATTACTATATAAGGCTTTAGAGATGAACCAACTCATCCACAAAAACATATGCAATAAAAAATTGAGCGTCTTTAAGATTCCAAAAGACTCTTTGAGACTGATACACTGTTGATGCTTCAGAAACTCTGATTACAAATAGAGCTCTTAAAAATTGATGTGAAAACTTGCAATATTCTCTGCTACATCCTTGAGGTTTTTTTTTTTGTTCTGCAGTTTCAAATGACATGTGGAGTGGAAGGAAAAGAAAAAGAGAATTTCTTACAGGGGGGGCATAAATGAATTCTGCGAAGGAGGCTCATCAAAAAAATGCTGCTTTAGTAGATAGGCAATTTGAGCTGTGATCCCACCAATGAGGAAGTTTCCTGGCTTATACCATTCATGAAGGAGAGGAGAAGGATCACTTCTGGAGCAAGATGTCGCTTCTGTTTGGCACTTCATGTCAACCAACAACCACAGTATAATCACTACTCTCAGCATTTTCTATAGAAGTGGCTTGCTTGTGTTTAGCTACAATCCCAGGACTACATTTGGTGAGACTATTTTGCATCAACTACAAAATCAAGGAACATGTTCAGTTTACACATGTAACTATTTCAGGTCTCTCATCCAATGGGTTGACATCAACAAGGTTAGCAAAGCAAGCCGTGATGGATAAGCCTGATCCAATGAATGAAAATCACCACCAGACTCTTGGCTGCAGACGTGTAAGTTTTTATAACCTCTTCAAGACTGACTTATGAATTCTTTTTCAGTATTTCTTGGAAAGCTGTTGCATCTGTGTCATAAAGCAATAATGATAGTTATTTAGGTTAATTGCCAATAAACAGACATATCTGCAATGGAACCTCCTTGGTTTGGAGAGCTGTTATTTCTGTATTGCACCTTTTGAGACAACCATTTTCTTAGCTCTTTAAATAGATAACACATAAAACAATTTTATATAATTATTTCTGTATACTTAACCATTACCCATGGGATTCTGCATAAAATAAATACTCATGACTCAAATCTGTGCAACCATTAAGTACAAATAAGCTAAAAAGAGTCACTGAGGATCCTGTTGTAGGGATTCCTTATTCTTCTGTAAAAATATTGGTACAAAGTGCAAAATTAGTGTAATACATTGCTTATCTTGGTTTACTTTTCCTTGGCACTTTTTTTTTCTTGAAGACTTATCCTACCTTTCCTCCAAAGTCTTGAAAGAGCTTTCCTGCTGCTGTCCCTACATTTGAACTCTATTAAGTCCCCCAGTAAATCATAAGGTGGAGTTCAACCTGTGTTTCCTTGGCCCTAGTTATAGTTAAGAAGACATACAAAATTCCATAGCTTCACTATACCTTAGGAAAATACAGATCATTCATCCACCCAATACATCTGTTCCCCAATTAGGTGGTGATCTTTGAACATTCCTTGAAGTTCAACTGTTTGGTAAATATATACATGTTCTGCAATCTGTCTAACAAATCCAATATGAGGGCAAGCAGGTAATAGCAATAGCTATTGTAAAATGAGGACCCAGATTGTTGGGAGCAATATGCTGACTCTGTAAACCACTTTGAGAGGGCAGTAAAGCATTGTGAAGCAGTATATAAGTATAAGTGCTATCTTGGGGGAAGTCAAACTAATGCTACTTGCAGCTATGCAATGACTGTAAGCTGCACCCTACTTGACCCCTCTCTCCAGCTTAGCTGGTAGTTCCCCCTCCCCCCCCAAAAAACCCCCCATTGCCTTACCAGGGCATAAGAATAAATAATTCTTGGGGAAAAACAAATTAGATACATTTCTAATTGCTCAGATATTCTGACATTATTGTAGCTCAATGATTTACAGTCCACAGATTTTCTTTCTTTCTTTCTTTCTTTCTTTCTTTCTTTCTTTCTTTCTTTCTTTCTTTCTTTCTTTCTTTCTTTCCTTCCTTCCTTCCTTCCTTTACTTCCTTCCATGATAAGATCCAAACTATATTACCTATGTATTGGATCATTGGTTACTAAAGAGCAGCTCCCTTTGAAGAAGACTCAATTTTTCTTTTAGAATAGGTGATGGAAATAACCAGAAATAAAGTGCTTCATTAAAAGCAGAGTCACTCATTATACAGTGAAAAGTTCTGTTTTTCATTTCCATTTATAAGAATTTGACACACTGTTATACATACCAAATATTTTCTGTATCAATAAAGTTGGCAGACCTAATACACAAGCCTGTTTTTTCTCCCCAGAAAAGGATTGCTAATTCCATTTCAAAGCAGAAATACATACAGCCACAATTTAAAAATCAAAAATGCTTTTTCTTTACAAGTTGCTCTTTGCTGTTGAGGTCAGACCTCAGCAAAATAATGTAGCATTTGGGAAAAAAGATACATCCCAATAAACCAGCACTAGAAGCTAAGATGGAGAAGATTTCCACAGCAACCATATACTTTCCTTTGGTGCTCAAATACGTTGGAACAAAAGACAACCAAACACTACAAAACATCAGCATGCTAAAAGTGATGAACTTGGCTTCATTGAATGTGTCTGGCAGGTTCCTAGCTAAAAAAGCCACCATGAAACTGACCAGAGACAGAAACCCCATATAGCCCAAGACAAGATAAAACATCACAACAGAGCCTTCATTACATTCTGCTATGATCTCTTCAGTCATTGATCGCATATTAAATTCTGGAAAGGGGGGAGAGGTGATCATCCACACCAGACAAATGCCTGCTTGAAGGAAAGAGCAGACAAGGACAATTAAGATGGACAGTCTTTTGCCCAACCATTTTCTCATGCTGGATCCTGGTTTGGTGGCCATGAATGCTGCAATGACCATGATAGTTTTAGCCAATACAGAAGAGACAGCCACAGAGAAGATAATGCCAAATGCAGATTGTCGGAGGAAGCAAATCGGTTGGAGAGGTTTTCCAAGGAAGAGAAGAGAACAGAGAAAGCAAAGCAGAAGGGAGATGAGAAGACCGTAAGTGAGGTCCTTGTTGTTAGCTTTAACAATAGGGGTGTCTTTATACTTAATAAATATTCCAAGTGTGAACATGGTAATGACTGAAAATAAAACAGCAACCACAACTAAGCTGATTCCTAAAGGTTCTTCAAAAGTTAGAAATGTTATGATTTTGGGGATGCATCGAACTTTGTCCTTACTTGGATATTGATCTTCTCGACATTCAGAACAGGCAATCGTGTCTGCAAATAAGAGAGAGGTCATGAAGTATGGAATCTAATTGTCATGATTAATAATAATAATGATGATGATGATGATGATGATGATGATGATGATGATAAAGTTGGAAGGGATCTTGGAGGTCATCTAGTCCAACCTCCTGCTCAGGCAGGAAACCCTATACCATTTCGGACAAATGGCTATCCAGTTTCTTCTTAAAAACTTCCAGTATTGGCGCATTCATTGCTTCTGGAGGCAGGTTGTTCCACTGGTTAATTGTTCTAACTGTCAGGAAGTTTCTCCTTAGTTCTAGGTTGCTTCTCTCCTTGATTAGATTAAATCTTGATTTTTTGAACTTGGCCACTTTAAGAAGTCTAGACTCAGAATTATGGTTGGAGAATTCTGGGAGCTGAAATCTTCACCTCTTAAAGTGGCTAGGTTTGAAAAGGACAGGATTAGATCATTAGATGAGTTCTAATAAATAACGTATTGAGGTGGGAATCTTCTCTATAAGTAATAATCACATTCAGGAAGCACCATACTAGAAATATTTCAGAAGTTCCTGAAATCCAGACATGTAATGTTATGACCCACAAAGCCAAGAAGGTGAGTCCAGCTCAGGTGGTTGATGCCACCTGCACATTTTTACAACTGTCACATATATTACATATGCATAAAACAAGGCATACATTCAATCTTTTTTTAGAAATATTTTATTGATTTTTTGCAATAACAATCCTTAGTGCCTAGTGTACAGCGTGTTGTCTTGGTTGATAAATTTTGAAGAAAAAATCAATGGTAGTTAATTAACAGTCAACAATAATTAATTTTTGTACTTCCACAATTAGTATATTAATTAATAGTATACTTCTTTGACCTTCCCTTCTCCCAATAGTATTCTCTTTCTTTAACCTTAAACAAGTATAATTGTTAATATTTTCAATACCTAAATGGTTAAATTTATTTATTTATTTATTTCTTGTATTTCTACCCCGCCCTTCTCCCTACAGACTCAGGGCGGCTTACAGCCATTTAAAACAAACACTTGAATACAAAAATACAAAATTTAAAATATTAATTAAAATGAAATATTATTCTAAGGCCGAATAAAACCAAATTAAAATAACCCTTAGGCCAGTCCTGCTAACTTAAATAACCATGTCTTGAGTGTGCGGTGGAAGGAGGGGAGATCCGGAATCACCCGGATCTCTGGGGATAGCTCGTTCCATAGGGTGGGAGCTCCAACAGAGAAGGCCCTCCCCCTGGGGGTCGCCAGCCGGCACTGTTTGGCTGACGGCACCCTGAGGAGACCCTCTCTGTGGGAGCGTATCGGCCGATGAGAGGTAATCGGAGGCAGAAGGCGGTCTCGGAGATAACCAGATAAACATTTTTTTCATGTTTGTACAAATAATGTCCATATATGACATTTTTCTATCAACTTGTGTTGTTTATATAAAAATCATCTTATTAGTTCACCATATAACCCATTTTCATAATTCTTATTTAAGCCTAATTTCTCCTTAATATTCAAACAATTCTTATCAGTCATAACAGAGGGGTAGAACAGTCATTAACAGAGGGATAGAATCAAGATCATGTGAAGTATTAATACCACTTTACAATGCCTTGGTAAGGCCACACTTGGAATACTGCATCCAGTTTTGGTCACCACGATGTAAAAAAGATATTGAGACTCTAGAAAGAATACAGAGACGAGCAACAAAGATGATTAGGGGACTGGAGGCTAAAACATATAAGGAACGGCTGCTGGAATTGGGTATGTCTAGTTTAATGAAGAGAAGGATGAGTGGGGACATGATAACAGTGTTCCAATATTTCAGGGGCTGCCCCAAAGAAGAGGGAGTCAAGCTATTCTCCAAAGCACCTGAAGGCAGGACAAGAAGCAATGGATGGAAACTAACCAAAGAGAGAAGCAACCTAGAATTGACAGTTAGAACAATTAACCAGTGGAACAACCTGCCTCCAGAAGCAGTGAATGCTCCAATACTGGAAGTTTTTAAAAAGAAACTGGACAGCCATTTGTCCGAAATGCTATAGGGTTACCTGCCTGAGCAGGGGGTTGGACTTGATGACTTCCCTTCCAACATCATCATCATCATCATCATCATCATCATCAACATCATCATCATCATCATCATCATCATTATTATTATGATTATTTTCTCAATATTTATCATCTAAATATCCAGATATTCCATTTAGATATACCATCCCAATGTTTTCATATTTCATGTGTTATAAAAAGTTATAAAAATTAATTTGTTAAATCACTATATATTCTATTTTTGAAGTTCTTATTTAAGCTTAATTTCCCCTCAATATTTCAGTCATTCCTTAACCCTAATTCTCTTTAACTTAATTTACCTTTGAATTTCAACTTTTCATTCACATACATCATCCCAATATTTTTTATATTTTATATATTATTAAAATACTATATTACTTATATCTCTTATCCCTCTTATTTTAAGGCCCCTTTATATCCAAAGTTATCTGTTCTTTTAACCGTATTCAAACAAGTGTTTGTTCATGTAATACTCCATCTGGTAGGGTGAGTCAAATCTCTTGAATCTGTCTCTGGCCTTCTTCTTTTGCCAAGTAGCTTTCCAAATTGATATATTCCACTTGCCAGGAAGTTCTTGTATTTTTGTAAGTGTTGTTGAGAGTGGAGAAGACAGAATGCATAAAATATATGCTTCCCCTGGCAGTTCTATAGTCCATTTCATTAAGTCTTCTTTCTTATCCTCACTTTTATTTTGATGTTCTAATGAATAAAGTATCTTTTCCATTTTTGTTATTATGTCCAAGTCTTGTAGGTTTTTTCCTGTTTGTGTTAAATTATAATTCTCTTCATTTGTAGCTTCACTGATTAAGTCATTTTCTTCTAGTTTATGTTCTGTTATCTGATTTGTTTGTTCGTTCTTTACCATCATTTTCTGAGTATTTTTTTATTGTGAGTTTAAATTAGAAATGTGCTCATTTATGTTGTCAATGTTGTGTTTGATCTCTTCATGGTTTAAAGTTATTGTTATTTGTATCTGTTGTAGCATTACATACATTTCCTCCTGGAAAGTATTTGTCTTGTCTTGAAATGTTGCTTTGAAATGACTTTGATATTCCAGGCTAGGTCCTTCAGGAGTATTAAATGTGGTTTTCTGTCATTTATTGATAAGTATGCAATATCCATGTTATCTCCCCTTTTCAAATAATCCTTCATTAGTGCCATAGTCTCTATAATTAGCCTTGTCAAACCAGCCAAACTCAGAATGTGTGTGAATGTTGATTTATGTGAGTGGAAGGTGCTTGCACCCGCCACTCACACAAATGGAGCTATGCAGATGCGTGTGCCGGGCTGTTTAGAGTAGAGTAAAACAAGAAATAATTTACCTGGCATGTTTGAGATCTTCCCATCAGAACATGCATCACAATCGTAGCAGCAAAATGGTTCCCCTTCTTTCTTTTTCTTCTGATAGCCAGCAGGACAGGGATTATTACACACTGAACGGGGCAAAACCTATTGATAAACCAGGATGGAATTTAGGACTGAAGCCTTGAGTAATACTGGAAAACCCTCCTCTAATCTAAATAGAATAGCAGGTAATATCATGAAATGAAGGGCCAGACCTGGAAATCTCTCCAACACTTCCTAAAGATTGCATATAGTTGCATTCAAGCTATTCCTATCCTTCCCCTCTCTGGATTAATTGAAGAAGAGGAGAAATACTTTTTAAAAATACATGCTGTGAGACTGATTACTTATCTAAGTAAAAGCAGTCCCCAAATAAAAAAATAACATTCTTAAGCATGCTTCTGACCTCCAGCTCTTCATATTTTTTTCTGGGTGTTTTTTTTACCAATCATGACATTAGGAGTCAATCACTCACATTTTATACTATTGTTTGTACAACCAGGTCAGAAGCTTTGCAAAATTCCCCATCTTCCCCCAAGGACCTCTCCCCCCCTGGTTAATTATTTGCCAGTTAAAATTCTGCCAGAGCAGGAAAATCAGCCAGACTTTGAGTACGATTTCAACTGATTAAATGACCCAAAATCAAGGTACACAAACTAACTTATCCCTGATCTCCAAATCTTCCACTGAAAATAATACAATTCCTCAAAGTCCATACATGATTAAAATCTTTATGCCAAACAATTAAATCTTCATGAATGACAAATTTGTTTCCTGCAAGTGTTTTGGGATCCATCTTTCCAATTTTCACTTTACGATAGGAGTTGTTTGGAAACATGACCACATTTGTAATATCAAATCCAGAAAGCACTTCTCCATGATGGTTGATGGAAACAGTTTCTCCAAGGGAATTATTAAATGAAAGGCCTTTGAGAAACTGGTGAAGCTAAATAACAATGAAAGGGAACAAAGAGATGAATAAAGCAAGGTTATAAAGTTGACGAGGCTGTTGGACTCTCAAGTCACCAACCATCCCCAGGGCTGATTCATACTTTTAAACACCCATGATACTTGATAAAGCAGGTCTTAATACTCTTCCAGAAAACTAGAAGGCTGGGGGCTTGCATCGCCACTGAGGGTAAATGTCCCATGGGACAGCAGTTGAAAAGGCCCTCTTCCTAGATCCTGTAAGTCAAAATTGGATACGCATTATGCCCTCCTGGCTTGACTGGGTGGAATGGGTCAATCTAATTGGGACAAGATGGTTCCTCAGATAGTCAGGTCCCATGAGATGAAAGGCTTCAGGAGTAATGGCCAACAGTTTGAATTGGGCCTGGAAGCAAACTAGCAGTATTACTCAGTAATCACAATCGTGTGAGGTACTAATACCACTCTATAAAGTATTAGTAAGACCACACCTAGACTACTGCAACAGTTTTGATCACCACACTATAAAAAAGGTGTTGAGACTTTAGAAAAAGTGCAGAGAAGAGCAACAAAAATGATTAGGGGACTGGAGGCTAAAACATATGAAGAACGGTTGCTGGAATTGGGCATGGCTAGTCTAGTGAAGAGACGGACTAGGGGAGACATGATAGCAGGGTTCCAATTTTTGAGAGGTTATCACAGAGAGGAGGGGATCAACCTATTTTCCAAAGCACCTGAAGGCCAGATAAGGAATAATGGATGGAGACGGATCAAGGAGAGATTTAACCTAGAAATAAGGAGAAATTTTCTGACAGTGAAAACAATCAACCAATGGAACAGATTACCTTCATAATTTGTGGGAGCTTCATCACTGGAAGCTTTCAAGAAGAAACTGGACTGCCATCTGTCAGAAATGGTGTAGAGCAGACATGTCAAACTCACGACATCACATAACATCGCATGGCATATTGGAACTTTTTCCCCATTGCTGGCAATGAGGTGGGTGCAGTTTCATCGTGATACGTCTGGCCCACGGGCCGGCAGTTTGACACCCCTGGTATAGGGTCTCCTGCTTGGGTGGGGGTTGGATTAGATGACCTACAAGGTCCCTTCCAACTCTGTTATTCTATATTCTTTATTACTTTACTTGGCAAAGTTTTTCTGGTTCCGTCAGGTGTCATGAAGAAGAAAGTCTTCTAGGGGACAGCCCTTCAATTCCTGGAAGATTGTTATCACATTTCCCCTTAGCTTTCTCTTCATTAGGTGAAATGCATTCAGTTCATTTAACTTCATAAGATGTAAGCTCCAAGCCCTATCATCTTATCATTCTTCTTTGCACTTTTTCCAGCATCTCGTATTCTGGTGACCAACACTGTTGGTCTGAACCATGTTGGTTCAGGTTGCTCCCATTAAATTTCCCTTTCAACATTCTCCTGCAAAAGTCTGAGCAGTCCTGCCATCATTTTGTAACACATCCTACTCAACCTTGGAAAGATCAACACCAGATTGGTGGAACACTAGGCACATGCTGAAGGTATTCCAGGTCGGATGGCTTTGAAGAGATAGTGAATCAATCAATCAGAACAGAGCTGGAAGGAACCTTGGAAGTCTTCTAGTCCAATTCCCTGCTCAAGCAGAAAACCCTACACAATTTCAGGTAGGTGGCTGTCCAGTTTTTTCTTAAAAACCTCCAGTGATGAAGCACCTACAATTTCTAAAGGCAAGCTGTTCCAATGGTTAATTGTTCTCACTGTTAGGAAATTGCTCCTTAATTCCAGGTGGCTTCTCTCCTTGATGAGTTTCCATCCATTGTTAATAATAATAATAATAATAATAATAATAATAATAATAATAATAATAATAATAATAATAATAATAATAATAATAATAATAATAATAATAATAATAATAATGTCATCAAGTCCATAATAATTGGAGGTCATCTCAGGCAGGAACCCTACACCATTTCAGACAAATGGCTCTCCAGTCTATTCTTAAAAACTTCCAGTGTTGGAGCATTCACTGCTTCTGGAGGCAGGTTGTTCCACTGGTTAATTGTTCTCACTGTCAGGAAGTTTCTCCTTAGTTCTAGGTTGCTTCTTTCCTTGATTAGTTTCCATCCGTTGCTTCTTGTCCTGCCTTCAGGTGCCTTGGAAAATAGCTTGACTCCCTCTTCTTTGTGGCAGCCCCTAAGATATTGGAACACTGCTATCATGTCCCCCCCTCATCCTTCTCTTCATTAAACTAGACATACCCAATTCCAGCAGCCTTTCCTTATATGCTTTGGCCTCCAGTCCCCTGATCATCTTTGTTGCTCTTCTCTGTACTCTTTCTAAAGTCTCAACATCTTTTTTACATCGTGGTGAAGCATGGAGTATGGTGGGGGAAGCCTTGGGAAGTCTGAGGCAGGTAGGCTAATGCCTGCTTTAGGCCTCCAATAATCTCCCACACCCCCACTTAACAATTATGCATTCGTTTACTGAAAGCCTTGTAGAGAGCAGAATCAGAATAACAGAAGGGGCCTTGTAGGTCATCTAGTCCAACTTGCCACCCAAGCAGATGGCAGTCCAGTCTCTTCTTGAAAGCTTCCAGTGATGAAGCTCCCACAACTTCTGAAGGCAATCTGTTCCATTGGTTGGTTATTCTCACTGTGAGAAAATTTCTCCTTATTTCTAGGTTGAATCGTTCCTTGATCAGTTTCCATCCCTTGTTCCTTGTCTGGCCTTCAGGTGCTTTGGAAAATAGGTTGACTCCCCTCCTCTTTGTGACAGCCCCTCAAGTATTGGAACCCTGCTATCATGTCTCCCCCAATCCTTCTTTTCTCTAGACTAGCCATGTCCAGTTCCTGTAACCATTCTTCATATTTTTAGCCTTCAGTCCCCTACTCATCTTTGTTGCTCTTCTCTGCACTTTTTCTAGAGTCTTTACATCTTTTCTATAGCGTGGTGACCAAAACTGGTTGCAATATTCCAGATGTGGTCTTATTAAGGCTTTATAGAGTGGTATTAGTACTTCACATAATCTTGATTGAATCCTTCTGTTAATGTAACATAGGATTGCATTGGCTTTTTTGGCTGCCACCACACAATGTTAGCTCATATTTAATTGATTGTCCACTAAGACTCCAAGATCCCTCTCACAGTTACTGCTATTAAGCCTGGTTTCACCCAATCTATATGTGTACTTTTGGGGATGTCTGGTCATTACCTGAGGCAGTTCATTTACAATTATTTTGAACTTCGGCCCTAATGAGAAAGATTTAGGTTCATAACTTGAGGACTATTTATGCACCACTATCTCCTCACTAAATTAAGAAAGAGGAAGAAACTCAGTACACCTTTAGATTCTACTAATCTGCTCCTGGCAATGAAGGTGTTTGATATGCATGTTATTACCTTCCAGATGTCTTGATCTTGAAGTTCATCCTTTGTACTCTCTGCTAATTTTTTGTGTTTAGATCTAAGCAAGTTCATGCCATGAACAGCATGTGCTACAGCATAGACTGCATTGTAGATACTGTAGCTGTGGCCACTCATTTCAAATAAATGTGCAGGAAGCTTTTTCAGATCTTCTCTCCCAGTACATGCTTCATCACTTTCCATTGGTTTAGTGCTGTCTGAAAAGACACAATCAAAGCCTTGCTCCCAAAACTCCTTGAACAAACTAGCTCGTTGCATCTGTAATGGTTTCAGGGCCCAAAGGAATTTGTTCAACCCCGGCAGTTCATTGGAGTGAATATCAAAAGAAATTGCTCCATTAAACAATTGCAAATCTGAGGGTTGATGAAGGTTTGTTAACGTTAGTTCTGTTTGAGCAGTGAGAATCCACATTTTTCCAAGGATTATGTATGTATATTTTGTGAACATAAACAGAAGCATCGCTGTGCTGCTTTCCCCATAGAAGATGAATGTATTGACTATGGTTTTCCTCAAATAAACATTTATTCTACCAACTACAGGAGAATGTAACATAGAAAAAAAAGCTTGTTTGGGAATTCTCTCCAGAAAAGCAGAGCAGAGCCTGTTCTCAGACAGAAGTGGCTCCAGGGCTTGGAGGAAATTGTCTCCACTGTCATCATCCAGAATTATAAGGCCAACCCATATCCATCCAAAATGCTTAAGCAAATGGATTATCCCCATAGTCTGAAGGGTTTCACTGGGAGCCATGCGGTAAAAGGAAGCAGCCATCTTTGTCCCATGCTTGTTTGGGGCAAAAGAGCCATAAGCGAGCTAAAATAAAATGTGCAGTTGGTTAGTTATGGTTGAAATGCATCCTTTATTTAATTCTTATCCCTTATTTAGTTTATACATTTATAAACTTTATAAACTTTATAAATTTAGTTTAAATTTATCTCCTGCCTTTTCTTCAGGAACTCAAGGTGACATAAGCAATGCTCAAAGCAGTCCCATAGGTTTGACTGAGAGAGGATGAAGGAAAATTGTTGCATGGCATGATGGTGGCTGAGAAGGATGAAGAGAAGGTAGAGAAGCAATGTTAAAGTAAAGTTAGTAAACTTAAAGAGATGAAGAAATAGGAGAAGGAGAAGGAATAGGTTGGGATAATAGCAGTGATGGTGATGGTGATGGCGATGGTAGTGTCTGGGATGGAAGAAAAAGGAGAAGAAAGCTGAACAGAAATTAAAGTAAAGCAAAGTAAAATCAAAGTAAAAGGAGGAAGAGGAAGAGGAGGAGGAGGAGGAGGAGGAAGAGGAGGAGGACAAGAAGAAGAAGAAGAAGAAGAAGAAGAAGAAGAAGAAGAAGAAGAAGAAGAAGAAGAAGAAGAAGAAGAAGAAGAAGAAGAAGAAGAAGAAGAAGAAGAAGAAGAAGAAGAAGAAGAAGAAGAAGAAGAAGAAGAAGAAGAAGAAGAATTCAAATTTACTATTTTTCTATGCCTTTTTACATTAACTATTATCTGGATGACTTTTTTATTTTTCCCTCTGTGGCTTACAAACAGCACCTTCATTGCCTTCAGTATATAAATATTTAAATTAGTCACTATTCACAAGGAGAAAAAAAACCCCAACTTTTAAGTATTATTTCACTACTAACACAAGAGGGAGCAAAGGAGCATTTTTTAAATACTGTATTGGAAAAACTGCTAAAAAAAACTACACCCAACTACAACTACAAGCAACTACAACTACAAACAACTGCAAGAGAGCAAAGTTATAACCAGTAGCCAACAATATGGGTTTGTCAAAAACAGATCATGCCCAACAAATCTTATGTCATTTTTTTACAAAGTGACTAAATTAGTGGAACAGCAAAATGCACAGGACATAGTATACTTAGACTTCAGTAATGATTCTATGGTACAAATCCCTGTTAGCTTCCATGGCTGAAGATAAAATGACACTTAGATGACCACCTTAAGTTCTCAGCTTCTGCTCCCTTTTCAGACACCATATTTTAACACACTATTTTCAAAGTGGTGCATCAGAAATGGCTTAATTCCAACTCCCAAATTTCATCAGGCCCTTTATATGCATCACTGAAATCTAATCTAGAATCTAATCCCTACTTGGTAAATAATCATTCCCTGTTCCCTTCCATTTTGCCACATGGACGAGTTTTCATAAACACTGTATCTTACCTGGGGGATTTTATAAAGATTTATGGTATCTGACATGAAGAATGAGATATCAGCACCAAATCCGCCAATAATGGCTACAATGAGATTCTCCTTGATATCACATCGGTAGTTGACAACCAACTGGCTGGATCGGAAGAGCAGCTCCAAAGTGGAACGATAAGTCAGCCGAGCATCAAAATAGTTGTCACAGATAAAAAATCCCAGAGTAACGTTAGACAAGAATCTTGGATTTGAGTTGATCTGTTTCACAGCAAATGCCAAACTCAGGGAATGCTGATACAATTTTAAAATGGCTCTGGAAATATAATTGAGAGATAACTGAAATACAGA
>NW_015388557.1:0-9480 GCF_001527695.2 Protobothrops mucrosquamatus
TTTAGTTTAATTGATCAAGCCCTTTGAAATATATTTTCCCACATGCTTGTTCGACCTTTCTTTGCTATGACTAATAACAAAATTATAAATGTTCCCCACTCCACATTTTTCTTCATCATTTAATTGGATTGCCTAAAAATATATGAAGTACTGAACAACAGTAAAAATGAAGTTCACCTGCCTTCAGGCTTGCAAGCTCGGTGGGATCAGAACAAAAGGAATGAGGAGATGAAAATAAAGGGGAGCTTTGCCAGAAATAGCTGAGATAAATTTATTCCAGAATCCTCTCCCCTTTACATAATAGGCAACACCTCTCTTGATTAACTTTTCTCTATTAACTCTCCCTCATTCCCCTTTGAAGGAACCAAACAGAGGAAAGAAGTTTTCATATAAATTTTATTTCCAGAACTACCCAGAAACATGGAATGAAAATTCAAAAAATAATAATAAATGGAACAAGTATATTCAGAAAAAACATTTGGCATGGAAGAACAACAGACTGAGGGAAGCAGCAGAGAAGAAAGAAGCACAGAGTTATCTCAAAAACCTAAAAGCCAAGAAAGCAGAATATGACAAAGGGGAGATTAAAATATTTAGCTCCATATTCTGTATCAATCTGCTTGAAGAAAAAAAAAACTTTATCCTATTCCTGAATTCCGTTACATTTCTATATGCACATAAGCTTGTTTGTACCTGATATATTTCACTGGAAAGAACTGACAGGCTTAAGCAGAATAAATACAGGCAGCCCTCACGTTACAACCACAATTGAGCCCAAAATTTCTGTTGTTCAGTGAGTTTTGCCCCATTTTATGACCTTTCTTGCCACAGTTGTTAAGTGAATCATTGAAGTTGATAAGTTAGTAACCCGGTTGTTAAGTGAATCGGGCTTCCTCATTGACTTTTCTTGTCAGGTCGCAAAAGGGGATCACGTGACCTTGGGACACAGCAATGGTCATAAATGTGAGAGTTGCCAAGCACCTGAATTTTGATCACAAGTTCATGGGGATGCTATAAAGGTTGTAACTGTGGAAAATAGTCATAAGTCACTTTGAACTGTCACTAAATGAACTGTTGTAAGTCAAGAACTACCTATATAAGGAAGGTAGTGAATAAAACATTGACTTGGCACTGGGGAAACCCAGATTCAAGCTGAGCTTCAGTCATTTTCTCTCAGCCCAACCCACCTCATCATAATGTTGCTGTATTGACAGAACATAACTTAAAAGAGGTCATAAAGTCATGTAGGAAATATTGTCTTTCTCTCTTTTTCTCTCTCTCCCCTTCCCTCCCTCCCTTCCCCCCTCTCTCTTGTGCTAATGATGTCTATGAGGTGGCTAGAGTAAAGCCTTTGGACTACCTAGTTGCTGATGTTGCCATATGGGAAAAGAAAATTGGAAGCTATAAAGACAGATTTAGTAGGAAGGTAAGAAGCATGGATATGAAAAACCTCAGTACATGAAAAATAAAATGAATCAACACATCCACATCTTAGGCATAAATGAATTCATAATAGACTGGAATGGGTACTTTCAGTCAAAAGAACACAATATTTACTATTCAAGACATGAAAAACAATGTTGCTTTCATAATTAGGACAGCTATATCAAGAAAATAAACCTGGACTGCAATGCAATCAATAAATGTATAAAGTCAATTAGAATTGATGTAGAAGAGGTTGATGAGTTTTATGATTAAGTTCAATCTAAAATCTATACAACATGCATGCAAGATATGCTGCTTGTGGTTGAAGATTAGAATGCCAAAGTTGGGAATATTAAGGAGAAAAATGTAGTCAGACTGTATGGCCAGGAAGGAAGGAAGGAAGGAATAATTCATTTTTGTCTATCCATAGATTGCTTTGTTATTAAATACAGTCTTTAAACATCCAAAATGACACATCACCAGAAATCAAATTGATTACAGAATTCCCTTATATTGGAGATTCAGCAAAATCATGCCCAGGGGCTGACCAGGGAACAAATCATGAGTATATAAGTGCAGGTGAAGTTAGATTAACTCTTTGGACACTACTAAGTTATAAGACTACGGGAACTGATGGAATGTTTACAGAGATATGGCAAGCAACATAAGAAAAAATCAATAGATGTTCTAACCAAGCTATGTTTGGATAGTGAAGATGTGGAGAATTTTTGTTGAAAATGCCTCCATAAGGAACAGTATCTTTATTTATTACACTGTATACATTTGTTCAGAAATAACAGAAAATAAAAAGAAAAATATGCTATGCTATGCTATGCTATGCTATGCTATGCTATGCTATGCTATGCTATGCTATGCTATGCTATGCTATGCTATGCTATGCTATGCTATGCTATGCTATGCTATGCTATGCTATGCTATGCTAGCTCAGTAGCTCAGCGGTTAAGATGTTGAACTGGCTGGCTGGAAAGCTGGCAGCCAGGTTCGAGACCTACATTATGGGGTGAGCTCCCATCCTCGCTCCAGCTCCTGCCAACCTAGCAGTTCAAAAGCATGCAAATGCATGTAGATAAATAGATACCACTTCGATGAGCTAACAGCACTCTGATGTCATGCGGGCCACATGACCACAGAAATGTCTTCAGACAGTGCTGGCTCGATGGCTTTGAAACAAAGATGAGCACCACCCCATATAGTTGGCAATACTAGTGGAGTAAAATCCACAAGAACTCCTTTACCCATACCATACCACACCACACCACACCATACTATACCATACCAGGGCCTTTCTTAACTTTTATCTTGGGAATGGAGGAAAACTATGAGCTCCTTGCTAGCACAAGAGCTGAAATAAGTGGAAAAGGAGACAGAGATGGATCTATGTACCCTCTATTCACCTGTAACATTTATGTGATAGAGAAAGTGTAGTCCATCTCTTGTAACTGACAAAGCAATTAAGAGTATTTGTGAAGTGTTAAACCTAATGGATAACCAAGGGCAGCCCATCCATTACTATGGAAGGTGATGATTATGCCAATTCATCTCGTACTCTCAATAAGTGAATTAAATCTGAAGTATCCTTCTATGAGCCATCCCAAATTTTATCTGTTCTCAAATAGCTGGGAAAAAGGAAAGGTAGCAGCACTCTGCTTTGGGCAGTTGTAAGTCATTGAGAACCATACATTTCATCTTACTGGTGTCAGAGACAGAACAGAAAACAAATACAACATTCAACAAGATCCCTCTTCTCCAAGGCCAACAAATGTGTGCAAAAGAAAATACAGTGTTCCATCTGACATTTTAGAACATATTTAGAAAAAAACATTTTCATTTTCTCAATAACTGAAATTCCTGGCTTCATCAAAATGTATTATTTATCACAAATGAAGGCAAATATACGTGTCCAAAGATAATGTTGCAGGATCCAATCTGGGTCAGTCACTGAGATCCAATCTGGGTCAGTCTTCCGAGCTTCCGGACTCATGTTGGACCCCCATCTTCAGGGAACTTCTCTCTAAGCTCGAGAGAGGTTCTCTGAGGATGGGCTCCAGTACAAGTCCGAAAGCTTAGAAGAAAAAAACTCTGGTCCCGGTGACTGACCCAGATTGGATCCTGTATTATTTATCCTCACAAATGCTATGATTCTACCTCCTATGATTCTTGGCTCCTTTAAATATTCGGTATGCTGCCTCAGTTATTAAGAGATGATTGCTCTTCAACCTCCCCATGATTTTAGCTTTTTGACCTCTTGAAAAGCCTGAAAATAAAAGAAGTATGAACAATAGCATGGATATTATGGTTTGAAGTAGGGATGGCTGGAAGAGAATGCAAAGTCATTCATGGAGATTTCCTTCCTGCTTGAAGTGCTAGGGCTTTTTGGAATCCAATCAAATAATGCTGACTTATACTTTATTGTTGCAGATTTAGGAAGATGGAAGGACTAGGTTATTAAAAAACATTGTGATTGAAAATCTGGTTTCAGTTTGTATCCATATTGTCTTGGAAATTTAATAAAATATTAATGTACAATACACAGTTCTTCTTATAGTCAATTTTGGGTATAACATGATTTATATCTAATTGTAACCTTGCACCCCACCATTACTGAAGAAACTGAGTAAATGTACATTTTTCAGTGTACTTGGCATATAATTACATGTTTCACCATTTTATTTGTTAGAGACCTTGGTGCATTTCATTTATAATATGCTCCCATGTGCTGGAGCTCAGCTGCTCTCTAGATCCAAATCATATGCCAATTATTTTTGCCTGTGGAGCTACCTAGGCAATATTTGAAGTGTCTTAACATTTGTAGAGTTTATTAATTATATTTCTAATGAGGTAGTTCATTTATATTTTAATTACCATATACATTTCTAGAATACAAAGTAAGGTTTTGTCCTGATTATTTACCAAGGATAGCTTGCTTAGCTATTAAGCAATGGACTGAAATATTTCACAGGGTTTTATAGCTAATGAAGTAATTCTACAGAATGACAAATAAAAACAAACTAATAAAATAACTGGGTTTAATCTATGTTCTCTACAATCAGTTTCCTTAGAATCCTTCTGCTGCTATAAACACAATGCAACTAGTTAATGTCATTCATTTGCAGCAAAGGTCATTCCATCAGCAATCATTAACTATCTCCTTTACCCAAGCCATTGTTCTTAAAAAAAATGCTTGCCTTTTTTTGCAATGAAGCTTATGCTTCATTGATCCTCTTAAGGCTAAGCTTATGCAATAATAAATGTATTAATTCTTAAAGTGCCATAAGATCCACTGAATATTTAGGTAACCCCAGTTCTCAAACAGAAGGTTTACTCTGCTGGCTTTATTAACAAGTTTCAATCCCCCACCCTCTCAGATTGCTTTGAATCTGGCTGTATTAGCTTCATTTGCTGTCAGTTTTAATCTAAGCATAAATCTGATTGATTAAATGGCATTGGATAAATATCATTTGTTTTGCTAAATAACTACCAATTATCACTTACGTATAACACTGACCTTTACTGTTGCACAGCTTCTCCAAAGCACCTGAGGGCAGGACAAGAAGCAACGGATGGAAACTAACCAAAGAAAGAAGCAACCTAGAACTAAGGAGAAATTTCCTGACAGTTAGAACAATTAACCAGTGGAACAACCTGCCTCCACAAGTTGTGAATGCTCCAACACTGGAAGTTTTTAAGAAGAGACTGGACAACCATTTATCAGAAATGGTATAGGGTTTCCTGCCTGAGCAGGAGGTTGAACTAGATGACCTCCAAAGTCCCTTCCAACTTTTTTATTATTATTATTATTATTATTATTATTATTATTATTATTATTATTATTATTATTATTATTATTATTATTATTATTATTATTATTATTTATTTATTTTGCCCATTATAGTCTCATGTACTGTATATAGTTTCACAAATTGGCTAGATTACAGTGTCACACCATCCCGCTTTCTACATAATCCCTAATGAATTCTATTAGACCAGATGACTGAATATATAAAAATGATGCAGTGATTACAATGATGGAGATACCATGAAATTAGTAAAAGATTGGAGTAATAACAGCTTTGAATATTACTACAGTTAAGATTTTTTTTTGGGGGGAGGAATACTTTTCTCCACCATTTCCTGAAAGTTAACTTTAAAAAAAAAATCAAAATACAAGAGGATTTAATTCAATCTCACCAAACGCCTCTCCTCCCAATATTTCGGGAATAAATATAAAGCTATCATTTTGCCTCACTGAATAGCTGTCCATATATAAATTGCCTAATTTCAGAATCACAGCACAGTGGAAAACAGACAAGAACCCCACTCTTCTTCATAAGATGTTAAGCCCATCATTTATTTAGCTCCATGCCTGATTTCAGAAGAATGCTTAAATATATTTCAGTATTGCCAAATGTCAAACTCAATCTTGGCCAGTAATGGGAGAATAGAATAGACATTACCATTTCCAAAATGCCATTTTTCTAGGCTACCCATTTTCAGTCTCATTTTAAAAGGATTTTTATTGCTCTGGCTATGTTGAATAACAACAACAAAAACAAAGTTACCTCTGAATGTAAACAAGAGGCATTTATTTCCAGATGAAAGTAATTTGTGAGCAGGGGAATTTCTGATATCAAAAAGTAAGAAATATTACAGCTATATTGCAGTTGTATGACAATAAAGCATCCAGAAATGTTCTATTATATGATAAACATGCTGGCAACCGGAATCAAATGTTATGATGTGAGAGTGCTGGGTGCCATTACGAAAGGATAGTACCATATTCTACTATTGCATTTGAAATACATGCCTTGCCATTTTTAAACTGCAAACATGTAGGCAGTTCATATGCTCTTTACACAGGCCTTTTCATAGATAAGATCCCTTTCTTCTTGCCCAGAGGATACACAAGAATCAGGAATTAATGGAATCATTACCATTTCATTAAGATTGATGCAAAGTTAATGAAGAAACAGGATGAAATCCAAAAGAGAATAAGGCATCTTCCAATAGAGCTGGTAGCAGAGACTTGAGTAAGGAAAGTCCAATGATGTGAATAATAATAATTAAAAAAAAAGATATTGAAGACAGAAAAAGTGCAGAAAAGATAGAGGCAGATGATGAATCAGCAACAGCAGACCATTTGAAAAAGGCTTTTTTTTTTTTGCAAGATCTAAAGGTATATTAAAACTATTCCTTAAAAAATAGGGTTTTTTATTATTATTTTGAAGGTGAATCTAGAATTCTGATCATCTAGGAAAGTCACCAATATAGAGGCAAACAGGGGTCAACTATAAGATAGATCCATGTAAGTGGCTGCTACTCAGCTGAATGGATAAATTTGAAAGATAGAACAAGGACAGAAAAATATGTGGGGCCTTGGTTTTAGTTTTTCTTTTTGCCTCAACCAGAAATAAGAGGAAGATCAGTATAGTAGTCAGATATCCATGCATTTTAAGTTCAGGTAGCTAGTAATGGTATAACAATATTGTATTGTCACAAGGATGTGAAAGAGATTAAGCTAGTGATGTGGAGGAACAAAGAGTTGAAATATCCTGCTTTAACAAATTAAACATGATTTGTTAGGCTGTTTTCATGGCTGACCCATATGACCAATTTACCCTACTATAAATAGAGGCCACTGACCATTTCTCAAGGATAGGAGCATGCCTCATCATTCTACACCAGGGGTGTCAAACTGCTGACCTGCGGGCCGGATGCGTCATGCCGAAACCGCGCCCACCCCATTGCTGGCAATGGAAAAAAAGTCGTGATACAGCATGACCCATCACGTGACATTGCGAGTTTGATACCCCTGTTCTACACCCATTTCCAGTCCATCAGGAAGACCACTTTTGATCATCTTTTTCTGTGATGCATTACAAGTAGTGTTTTTGACTTCCACTAACTCAAGTGGTTTTGTCTAGCTTACTGGTGTGCTTCATTTCATTATGGATAAGCACTTCCATTCAAAATTGTTTATATATTCACTGATGTAAGAGTAGAACATTGAAATAATTGATTTGTCTTTGGGATTTTCTGTTTGTTTTTTGTTTTGTTTTTACCAAGTGCATGTGAATATTTTTCTATCTCTGCTCCAGGACAGTTATAAAATAAATAGGTCCACCCATTAGGCCATGCTAAATGCAGTCAGGAGAGAGCATAACCTTAGCCCAGGGGTCTTCAAACTTGGCCCTTCTATGACTTGTGGACTTCAACTCCCAGAATTCCTCAGCCAAGTTTGAAGACCCCCTGCCTTAGCCAAAGCAAAGGAGTGGATGAAATCCAAAAAGAGGATTTCTGAAGCGGTCTTCATTTCTAACCGTTTTACACAGGAAACTTCAGTAGCTTAAGGCTTCAAAGTAGAAAAGACTTTCACTAGACTGGAAAGAGCAGAAGGCAGCTACAAGAATTCTATGCAGCAATTCAAGGATGCAAAATTTCTGATCAATAGTTTTATGTAGGGTTGCCAGGTGTCCACTATTTGAGTGGACAGTCCACTTTTTTCACATTATGTTCACTATTTTTTTTTACAAAATAGTGGACATTTTTTTTATTCAAAAGCTTTATGATGAAATGGTACTACTTAACCCCCCCCCCGCTTGTCCGCTATTTTTTGGAAGCAGACCTGGCAACCCTAGTTTTATGACAACCATCCCCAAAGAAATCCAGCAGCTGCAAAGTGTAACAGGCAAGCCTTATTTATAGTAGAGGCAAGACTTCCTTTTCCCACCTTTCCGTCCTACCTGGGTGATACAACAAGCTGAGGAGGCAGGAGGAGCCTGACCGCTTGTTCTGGTTTTAGACTGTTTGCCTCTAACTTTGACTGATATGGGCCTTGCAGTTTTAAAGAATAATAAATATGTACTTTACAATCTTCAGATGCAAATAATTGAACAAAATATACCTTTTCCTTATTCATTGGAAATTTCACATGTTGCCTTTCAGATTCAGCACATGGAAGTGCAATATGGTAGAGGAGATATTGGTGTACATATTTTGGGATTGTTCCTTGCTGTGTTGTTTGAACCTCATATTTGTAAGTGTTTTTTTAAATATAGTATTAGGGAGATAAATAAGAATCAAACATAGTAATGTCATGGTCATAATGATACTAAATTTAAATTCTGTAGGTTTTGTCCTTGTCTGAAGACTGGAGCAAATATGAATGCATGTACCAGCTTGTCTGTGAATAGTCCATGTACAACATGTTTTGCATGGTATCAGGAAGCATACAATTATCAATTTATGTAGAATTTTGGATTTACTCTGCACTGAGTATAGACAAATATTATTTTGTTTTGATAAAAAGAATATGTAGCATCAGCTTTAGAATCCTGGTTTGAATATATGTGCTCATTTTCTATCTGTGAATTGATTTGCTATTGCTATATTGTAAAGACTGACAAAGATTATGTGTGATCCAGGCTTAATCTGTTGTTTGTGAGTTTACATAAACAGTATGCTTGTTATTCCTGCTTTTTCTCTCAACTTTGACTGTCTACTCTTTTGTGTGGGATTTTCGTATCCCCTTTTCTTATTTTTTTGTATATATAAAGCAAATTTGTGTGGATTGGCATGCTTTAAATTTGGACATATGGGTTGAAATTGTAATGCGAGTGCCACTTAGGCAGGTGATGAAAGTAGTAATGTCAGAATTTGGAAATAAAATTATGGGACATCTATTCAATCTGGGTGTAATTTTATTGAAGGACTTTTATATCAAACTCACTCATGTGTCATACAGCACACTGCTCAATCCATTCTCCCACCTCTATTTCTACTTTGATTTTCATTATTTCATACCTATTTTTATTACAATTGTTTTAAGTGACTGCAGCTCATTTCAACATAATGGCTGTTCAATTCTTATCAAAAACAGTGCTTGAAAACTGTAGAATCTGTTGCGCAACATTTTCTCTTACTTTTTATTTAAGTTCACTAGAAGAATAGCATTTACAAGTATGAAGTTCTATTCCCTCCCCCTTCTCAAAGCTCTTTTCTTCTCTCAGCTGGTATCCATGTGTAGCACTGATCTTT